>NC_133160.1:110103317-110406347 GCF_040802235.1 Manis javanica
ATTTGGTCAATGATAAATGATTAAATTTTGAAATTATATACAAAGGGTTTTCTCTGTAATGTCCCCAAAACATTACTCTTTGGGAATCAGTCTCTCCTCTAAGAATATTACCTCTTTACATTTAGATTACAGGATTACCTGAAAATATCTACACATCTCATATGCTGTATTGATGTTTTATAAATAACAAGATATATTCTCAGTATAATGTGGATATATAGACTGGTATGTTTTAAGCAGCATTTTTACTTAGAAGCCTGAATCTGTGTATTGTGGTAAGAAATCATACCTAATGTCAAAACCTCCCTGTAAGAGGACACAATTTTTCACAGTGATGGCAGAATGCAGAGCAACCAAACTAATTTTTAATTAATTTAGTGGGTCCATGTATCATTAAATGGTATGTACACATGGTAGAATATGAGGGTTACACTCGTGCCCTAAAGAGGTAAATCAAACAGAATCTCACCTCTTTCACAAGCTTGTATGTACCTGCTAAGAATTGCCCATGAAATGTCAGGGGTCTCGGAAGGTCTAGACATATATCTTCACTAAGGGATATATTTAAAGATTTATGCAAAAAGCTATCTTACACCAATAACAAGCTAGACTCTTACACCTCCACTGTAAGAACAATAAACTATCAATATAACAATGGATATTTGACTTGACAGTGTAATGGGAAATAAATGCCCTAAAATAAAAATTTTATATTTGACTAAAATGAAATAAAACTTTCCCCATTAAAAACTTACATAATAGAACTAAAAATAGATTATGGAAATAATAGAATTCCTGAAACTTTTAGCTAGAGTTCAGTGTCTATCTTATAGAAAAAATACCCTATATGTCCAATGTGTCCCCTTGCCACCCTCTGACAACCCATGAGACACCCTTGGTTTGGCAGGCTCCCAACCAGAAAGTCAAAATATTAAGAAATCCTTTATAAAAGGAGGTGACTCATCTGAAAATATTTGCATTACACTTCCCACTGAGCAAGAAGATTAAGGAAGGATTTCAGTAACTTAGAAATAACAATACTTTGGAGAAAGCCAAATGAGAGTTCAAGTCAAATTCAGCCTGCCTGCGCTGGTAACTGCTACACAATTTTATTGTTATAGTCGGCTTAAAATGTGTATGTCAAAATTTCACTTATAGCAAGATGTAATGAATGTTTGGGTGAAAGAAACTTCCCATTTATCATTGTCTTCCAAATCATATACTTTCACCTTTAAAGTCTACGGGAATTCCAATCAATCATTCTTTTGGGCATCTTTCATTTTTCTAGGGTCATAGGAGAGTCTTAAAAACTTATATGTATCACAGGAAAAGTCTCTCAGTCTATAACCAACTTTACCTCTTCTTCAGATGGTGACGCAAAGCTTGTTCACACAGTGGTTTTCCACTGTCTATCCACTTTGCAGTTCTGTCTACAATGTTTCTCATGTGGTTAGCTTTTTTGCTAAGATAGCACGGTCCTTGTGTTGGCTGATGCCTTTTGACGGCATCATTCTTTCCAAAAGTCCAGTGCTTGGTGACCCACCTTGTCCTGATATCCCATAACCATTTCCTGGAATGGATGTTTAAACACTTCTCATGCTGTGTAAGCCTTGGTCCAGGTGCTTACCCTACATGGAACCCATAATCCTCTCTCAGCCCCCTAGGCAGACCCAACACTTAGGTTCCTTAGTCTCTGAACTGCACAATAGAACCCAGCTTAGGTGGTATGTGTTTCCCTGGCTAAACATTGTGTCTTGGCTTTGGGCTACATTTGACCAGAAAGTAAGCCTTTTTCTAATTTCCCAGAAACTTCGTATAGGTTAGTCAATGGTGGGCCTACCCGCAGGTCTAAAACCATTGTTTAGGCTACTCTCCCCTCAACCCCCACCAGGGTGAATTCCACACTTGAATAATCCATTTATTTCCTTTAATGGCTCCGCAACAAAAAGTAATTAAGATTTTCCTACCACCACTCTTTCCCAGCTTCTATGAAGAAGAATAAAGATCTGTTTGCCTTCTTGAGTGGGGAAGGAAGGAAATGAGGAAGAACAGGGAAGTCCTTCCAAATAAATCTAAAGCAAAGCATTGAGAGAAAAAGGGACAACAATAAAAGTAATTAGCATCTTACAATGTGCCATATTCATGTTAGCCAATTTAATCTGCACAATACTTAGGAGATAATATAATTATCACTTTATAGGGAAAGAAACTGAGGTACAGAGAGATAACCCAATATGCTTAAAGTCACACACTAAATAAATGGTAGAATCAAGACCTGAACCAAGTATTCTCATTCCACTAAATGATAATCATTCTATGATTTATTTTGTCACAAAGATAATTTGGGAAAACTGTTGAAAGGATTTGTTCTCTAAAAAATCTGAAGTAGATACAGCCACTTTGGAAGATAATTTGGCAGTTCCTTACAAAGCTAAACAGTCTTATCACATAATCCAATAATCACTCCTAAATATTTACCCACACAACTTGAAATTTTACCCCTACATGAAAACCTGCACATCAATGTTTACAGCTTTAACCATAATTACCAAAAATTAGAAACAACGAAGATATCCTTCAATAGGCAAACAGATAAACTGTGACATATCCTTACACATGAATATTATTTAGCAATAAAAACAAGTGAGCTATTGGGTAACAAAAAGAAATGAATTTTAAATGCATATTGCTAAGTGAAAAAAGTCAGGCTGAAAAGGGTATATACTATGTGACTCAAATTACAGTTATATGACATTCTGGAAAAGGAAAAACTACAGAGACAATAAAAAGATCAGTGGTTGTAGAGGGCTCAGGGGAGGGAGGGTGGATTGAAGAGATAAAGCACAGTGGATATTTTAGGGCAGTGAAACTATTCTGTGATATTTTTCTGGGTAATGATGGATCCATGACCATTTGTCAGAATCCATAGAATCTGACAACACAGAGTGAATTTTAATGTATGCAAGTTATTAAAAAATAATTTAGGAAGTCAGAGAATCCCACAGTGACAAGAGAATCTAACTGTATTACAAGTGTATGAAACAACCTCACTGAAGGTGATGGGGGAAAAGATACTGACCTAAATAGTTTGGGAAATTAATGGGATCTATAAGATTAAAGGCAAAAGGAACTGCACATAATAACTATATTCTAGTCAATAAAGTTATTTCATACAGGCATGGGGTTAACAATTCTAAAATTGCCATATATATATATTAGAATTAATAACTAATTAAATGGATGGCAGATGATAGGAGCCAGGTTTCTCACTACTGGAACAGGGATTTATAGATAAGCAAGCGGAGGAGTCTAGAATGATCCCTGAGGTAATAGAGTACTGCTGGAGACAAATAAGAACTCGTATTTACTTTAATATAGATATGGATGTTACATACATAAATATTTATACATACATATTTCTTTGCTCTGTCAGCTGAGAGGGCCTAAAAGAAATGACATCCCAAAGAGCAACAAGCACACTTTATGCCCAGATCTTGGCTTCTAGTACTATCCTCCAATCAAAGAAACTTCAGCTCTTTGGAGAAATGGCTAATCCTAGGAGTGAGAAGGTGAATATCCAAGATGATGTGGAACATCTTTCAGTATTAGAAACCAAGGAAATGTACACACATGCACACATACACACTGGTGGAGATAAATCAGAAAGGAACATGGGCTCCCAACTGTCAAGGCTGTAACAATCTGAGAAACAAAATCAAACATATATATCCACATACTTTGGGTTATAACCCAAAGTATAAATGTAATTCAAAGCACAGTATGAGAAGATGGTTTTCGAATTACCATTAGTAGCAGGCTTTTACTGCAGCCTCCTGAGGACCAGGAAAAAAAGACTGGGAAGCTAAGCTTACCTGGGAGTAAACAGAACTACTAAGCTGAAATATCAACTTTCTGCATAAGATTGATACTAGAAAGGAGCCAAGGCCAAACTATCTTGAGCCGTTCACTTTTTAGGCAATGAGAAGACTGATGAATATAGATTTCAGTATAAATCATGAAAATAAAGGCATCAAAGAGTCTATAGAGTTAAGAGGATCAATTAGAAAGCTATAATGGAAGTCCATGTGCAAGAGAATAAATGCTGATCTAGGACTGGAGAGGGTAAACTAATATTTGTAAGGAATAATTAATAGATTAAATAGTAAAAGGAATAAAGATGAATCAAGGATGACTTAAGTTCTTGAATATTAGTGATGTTATAGTGCCATCAACTTTAAAAAAAAGTAATTTAGGAAAATAAACCATTTAAAAAAATCCATTTAGAAGTGTCTAACTGGAGATGCAAGTTCATAACATAATTGGTAGTAACATGAACCTAATAAGCATTTAATAAATTATTGTCAATAAATAAGTAAATAAATGAAATCAGAAGGTATGCTTTAGAGATAAAAATTATAGAGCTGTCTAGATATAATACAATTGAAATAAAAGAATAGATGAGGTCTCTAAGAAATGTCATTTAGAAAGAAAAAAATCAGAAAATGGTAGGCTAAATGTCAACAATATGAAAGTAACAAAGATGATAGTTGCTGAAAACAATGATAAGATTAGATGGCAATAACAAAAACTGAGACCATCTTTTTTCACTTATCTTAGCAGGTCTGAGAACAGAGGCCACCTGTGTCCACATGACTTCACTATTTGTTCCAAGAAAATTCTTGACCAGGAAGATAAAAGCTGCAAACCAAAATATAACATTACTGTTTGTTTCAGGAAATTCTAGCAAACCAGTTTGTCTGGCAAATAGCTAATTGGGAAAATGTCTTTTGTATCATTATAACGGAATACTCATATGGACAAATAGCTTACCTGTCAAACAATCTGCTTATCAAAACTCTCTTCTCATTGTATCCACCAATACTAAACCATTATGTTGTGAACTTTGCCCAATTCCAATCATTTTCCCCCACCCTGAAACACCTACCTTATACCACTTGAGCCCAGAACTGCAAATCCCACATAAATACTCCTGTGATCTTCTTCTAATACACTGCACAAAGGTTAGTTATATCAGGGGTCTCCTTTGCTGCAGGTCATATAAACTGTTTTATCATCAGATTTTCTGGAGGATTTTTGCGAGATGACAACTGACAATTACAGAATCAGAAAAACTATTTCTGGAAATTTCAAAGAGAAAATTAAAAATAAATGTATCATATATAAATAATAAGACAAAGAGGAAATCCAAACCAAATTTGCATAATACATATGAATACAAAATATACAAAATTAAACTATACTATTGATATGAGGAAATATATGCCCTAAAATATCTCTGAAAAAATAAACTACAAAATAAGCCTAAGGAAAGCAAAATGAAAGAATTAATGGAGATAAAAGTATAAATTAATGAATTTGAAAACAAAAACAGTAGAATGGATAAAGTATCCCAAAGCTAATTCTTAGGAGAAAAAATGAACACTCAGTAAGAGTCACGAAGTTTTACAAGAATTGTACCAAATTCAACTATAAGGAACAGAAGCAGTAGAAAATGCAAAGAAGGGTTTGGACTCCCAGACTTTTCTCCTGCAAAAAACAGGCTAAGAAAAATAAATGGCAATCATGGACCATTAATTATTAGGGGAAAAGAGGACTACTTAAGACAATGGAGTTAATAGCTACAGAAAAAGCTCACAGAGAGTAGGACTAAAATCTAATAAAGGAAATAAAAAATGATACATAAATTTCATAATTGCTATGGACCAAGATTGCTATGTATATCATACCTCCCACCCTTTCTGAACAGGAACTTCTATTTCAATCATCTTATTCCTATATGACCATTGCATGTTAGATGTATGGATGGCAGATAATCTTGCCTCTTTAGTTCATAAGTTTTAGATTAAAAGAAACTTTAGAAAAGTTTAACCAAAGAAATGGCACCTAGATATCCTTATCTACCACACCTGAACTTGATTTAGGTGATGCAATCCTAGATCTCAAGCCTCAACCTTATGCTATAAAGAGATAAGAGTTTGGGGGAGTCTTGGGAGAGGAGGTGAGTGCATTTTGTATACAAGAAAAGTAAAGTTAATTTTTGGCCAGAGAAAACAATGGCCTTTTATAGAGAGATGCAGTCTCTTGACACTGGGAAGGCTTGTGACTTACTTGTAAACAATAGAATACAGTGAGGTTGTGTGACTTCTTAAACTAGGACATGAAAGATGATGCAGATTTCACTGGATTCTCCCAAAACATTCATTTTTGGGGCCCTGGGTCATGTTATATGAAGCCTGACCACTCTGAGGAAGCCATGTTGTAGGGAAGCCCAGGTCACGTGGAGAGTGTGGGTGCTCTGGTCAACAGCTAGAATCAACTGCGAGTCATTTGAATGAAGATGCCTCCAGATGATTCCAGATCCTGGCCATCAAGTCACCACTGTCAAGACTTCCCGCCTAAAGTCTCAGGCATGGTAGAGCAGTGATAAATCCTGCTATGCCTTTTCTGAAATCTTGGACCCAGAATTCATGGGTTTAATAAAATGACTATTTTAAGCCATTAAACTTGGGGGTATTTTGTTACAAACTTGGGGGTATTTGTACCAAAGTTATGGTAATGCAACAATTAGGAATAAATTTATGAGAAATGTGCCAGATCTATGTAAAATACTGCTGAAAAATAAAGCAGGAGGCTTAAACAGGAGAGGAGGCACTGTGAGGAGATGGAGTACATGATCTCTGGTGTCAAATCCTCGCTCTGTCACTTACTTTCTATGTGTATATGCATGAGTTATTAAACTCCTCTTCTCAGTTTCCTCATTAATAAAATGGGGATAATAAAAATACCAAGTTAGAGGGCTATTATGAGGATAAACATCTAGGACAGTGCCTGACATGAGGTAAGGATTATACACATATTGTTTTTGTGGTCATGTGTTATCATTATTGTAGCATAAGTGTAATACCTATATGACATATATCTTTATAGAAAAATTTATCTATAAATTTTAAGTGATCTGAATTAAAACTCTCACAGGATTTATTTTCATATCAGATTAGTAAGAATAGCTGTATTATAAAGTCTTCATAATCAAAACAACAGCACTGTATTTAATGCTACTAAAACTAAATCAATAATGTCATTTATGTGAATTGTCAAGATAGTCAAAGCAAAGTATATATTATTTGAGGATATATGAATATGTAGTAAAAATACGAAACTTGATTATCACACTAGTGATGTTATGTCTGGAAAGGAGAAGAGAAATGATGCGGGAGGGAACTTAATTCTATCTGTAATATTTCATGGTTTTAAAAATAGGAATCTGTAGCAGGTACAGTAAAATATTGGCATCTATTTCATCAAGGTTCTTTGTAGATGCCTCTTACATTATCTGGGGAACTTTCTCTTTAAATATTGCATAATTTAAAATGAAAATTTTAAAGAGGAAATTGCTTTTTCATATCAAATTATTTATAAGGAATTATTTTTCTGTATCTTTACAGATATACACAAAATTTCAAGACCACATGATCTTGAACTCTAGAAGACACATCTATTCACTATTTGTATCAGAAAGTTAAAGAAAATCTTTGGGAGGATAACCTAGAAACACAGGACACCATTAAAGTAAATTATAGGAAGTTCCAGTGATTGCATCTTGGAGAAATGCCTCCCATCTACTTCCAAAGATTAAAACTAAATGGATTTTTAAATGGAAAATTTTTTCAATCTACAAATTTATAATCAAACTAAATTAAGACTTTACACTATGGGCAAATGTGGAGAGTCATCTTTGCTGTTTGGTCATTCATACTGTCATAATCGGCAGGAAATATGGTTCCCACTTGATGGAAAAAGGGAATACTCAAGAATGTACCAGAGTTAACATCACTATTATCATTATTATATAATTATTGCTACTCAGCAATTATATAAAACAGAAGAATGTAGAAATATAGTAAATCATCAGAACTGTCTAATTATACAAATAAGAAAATATATCCAGATAGTGGAATTCTATGTCTAAAATCACCCCATACTATAAAGCAGTTCAGTTTGCTTTACTTTTTTCCTTAGGGAGAATAAAATGCCTACCAGAGCACAGATCAGTTTAGTTCTCTGAATGTAGCTAAAAACAGGACAAAGCAAAAATTGAAATAACTGAGTCCTCAGGATGCAGTGTTACTCAGGTCTTACGCCTCACAATGCTACTTTAATAAATGTACACCCCCCACTTATACATCCCAAATCCACTCAATCTTTTAAATTATCCTATACACTTTTTTCTGGGAGTACTAACATTAAAAGGTACTAGGTTAAGGTACTTAGCTATACTAAAATATTGAAAGATTTTAAATTGTTTATAATCAAGTCTCATTTTCCTAAGAATAAATTAAACAAAGGATGGTATTTTTTAAAATTATATACTTGTGAGAATTGTGGATTTGTTTTTGAATGCTATACTGTCATATTGTCTATAATGGAAGGTATTCCCCAAATGGAGCTGTTTCTTCAACTCTATTACTCTAATGTAAATACTTAAGAAGCATCAAATATCTGATCTGAGGGAGAGAGCCTGTCCTTCTTATCACAAGAACTGTGTATCACATAGAAGGTTTGCAACTTGTAACTATCAAAAAATTCCAAAACCTTTCACTTTAATAGTAATTAAATCAGATGAAAAATTGTGAAACATATTCACTGTTCTAGATACTCTGCAATATTAACCCAAAACACAATTTTTAATCAACATGGAAAATATAATCATACTGCCCTATCCAAGCAATTATGGGTCCCACTGCTCCAAATATTTTAGTGAAGCCATAAATTTGCGTATTTTCTGTTCATTTTTTCTTATTTCCGGCTGTCAGCAATTTTACCTTCAAGGTCTACATTCCTTCCTGTCCTTCCAGCAAACCTATAGTTCTAATAGTTTCTGAAGAGATTTTTGCATACTTCAGAAAGTTTGAGGCAATATGGGAAGGTAGTGAGGAGCAGAAAATTGGCAGAGAAATTATCATTTTAAACTATACCACCTTTTTAAAATTATACATATAACACTTAATTCAGATTAATGCAAGTCTTTAGAAACTATAATTTATCTTTTGTTAAATTTACAGTTATACTTATTTCCCTTAATCAAATACATGGGATTAGGATTAAAGTCTCATAGAGTTAATTACTTGATTTCTACCCCATGGAGGTAGATAAATAATTAAAATACTTAAACATTTAATGTAGTGACTACTTCATGTTAATAGAAGATTTTTTTCAGTAATCTGATGATGATATATTTGTAGAGACCATCTGCCATTTAAAGTATTATTGTCAAGAGCAGACAGGTGATACATTAATTTGTGCTGTACAGTGCCTTTCCCAGCTTCATTTTCTCAGTGGATGCTTTTAGGACTTACAGAACCCAGTGCAATACAGCAGAACCCCTGTTTTAAATTCACATGGAGGCAAAAATTTGCAGACAAACAGATGAGGGACGTGAGAGGTGATGCAGCTGGCCAGGAGCTCTGGAACTGAGTGAGCGCTCCTTCAGGCAGCAGAGCCCCTGGCCAGTTTGCCTCCCTGGCAGGCAGAAGGGTACTCTGCACTGATATAAAAATGGGAAGACATAAGTGAGGGAAGGAACAGAGGAGAGGCTGTATTAACACACAGAAAAATAATTAGAAGGAAAATGGCCAAATACTTCATGTCAGACAGAATATATCGCTACACAAGCACTTCTTAATCCTGTACTTCAAAGTATGACATCTCTAGCCACATGGCGAGTAGTTCAAAATTCATTTCGGCCTAATACTGGAAAAAATAAATAATAAAACATCACTGAAACTAAGAGGACACTAATAAATGGAAATTCATCCCATGCTTTTGGCTAGGAAGAATTAATATTGTCAAAATGGCCGTCCTGCCTAAAGCAACCTACAGATTCAATGCAATGCCTGTCAAAATACCTACAGCATTCTTCAATGAACTAGAGCAAATAGTTCTAAAATTCATATAAAATGACAAAAGACCCTGAATAGCCAAAGCAATCCTGAGAAGGAAGAATAAAGCAGGTGGAATTACACTCCCTAACTTCAAGATCTACTACAAAGCCATAGTAATTAAGACAATTTGGTACTGGCACAAAAATAGACCCATAGACCAGTGGAACACAATAGAGAGTCCAGATAAAAATTCAAGCATATATGGTCAATTAATATACGATAAAGGAGCCATGGATATACAATGGGGAAATGACAACCTCTTCAACAGCTGGTGTTGGCAAAACTGGACAGCTACATGTAAGAGAATGAAACTGGATTACTGTCTAACCCCGTACACAAAAGTAAACTCAAAATGGATCAAAGACCTGAATGTAAGTCATAAAACCATAAAATTCTTAGAAAAAAATATAGGGAAAAATTTCTTGGACATAAACATGAGCAACTACTTTATGAACATATCTCCCCGGGCAAGGGAAACAAAAGCAAAAATGAACAAGTGGAACTATATCAAACTAAAAAGCTTCTGTACAACAAAGGACACCACCAGTAGAACAAAAAGACATCCTACAGTATGGGAGAATATATTCATAAATGACATATCTGATAAGGGGTTGACATCCAAATTATATAAAGAGCTCATGCACCTCAACAAATAAAAAGCAAATAAGCCAATTAAAAAATGGTCAGAGGAGCTGAACTAATACTTCTCCACAGAAGAAATTCAGATGGCCAACAGGCACATGAAAAGTTGCTCCACATCGCTAATCATCAGAGAAATGCAAATTAAAACCACAATGACATATCACTTCACACCATTTAGGATGGCCAACATTCAAAAGATAAACAACAACAAATGTTGGTGAGGATGTGGAGAAAGGGGAACCCTCCTACACTGCTGGTGGGAATATAAAATAGTTCAACCATTGTGGAAAGCAGTATGGAGGTTCCTCAAAAAACTAAAAATAGAAATACCATTTGACCCAGGAATTCCACTCCTAGGAATTTACCCTAAGAATGCAGCAGCCCAGTTTGAAAAAGACAGATGCACCCCTATGTTTATCACAGCACTATTTACAATAGCCAAGAAATGGAAGCAACCTAAGTGTCCATCAGTAGATGAATGGATAAAGGAGATGTGGTACATATACACAATGGAGTATTATTCATCCAAAAGAAGAAAACAAATCCTACCATTTGCAACAACATGGATGGAGCTAGAGGGTATTATGCTCAGTGAAATAAGCCAGACAGAGAAAGACAAGTATCAAATGATTTCACTGATCTGTGCAGTATAAGAACAAAGAAAATAACTGAAGGAACAAAACAGCAGCAGACTCACAGAACCCAAGAATGGACTAACGGTTACCAAGGGGAAAGGGACTGGGAAGGATGGACGGGAAGGGAGGGATAAGGGGGAAAATGGGGCATTACTATTAGCACACATAATGTAGGGGAGGGTACATGGGAAAAGCAGTATATACAGAGAAGACAAGTAATGATTCTATAGCATCTTACTACGCTGATGGACAGTGACTGTAATGGGGTATGGGGGGGGCACTGAATAATGGGAGGAGTCTAGTAACCATAATGTTGTTCAAGTAATTGTACATTAATGATATCAAAATTAAAATAATCAAAAAATCACTGAAACTTATCAATGACTTGAATTTTATTATTGCTTAATTTATTGTAGATACACCAGCAATTATCATGAAATTCAAAGTACCACTGTTTGACTTCTCCTCTTTTACTTATGATCTACTCTATGATTGACCAATATTCTTCACATTTATTCTTAATTACCTCTGCTCCATGTTCATAGGGTTGAATTCTCATTAACATAGTTACATTAAATTATCAGCCTACATTAATTTAAAATATCTGGGGGAAAATAATACCACTGTAAAATTAAACTACCAAAAAAAGTTAAAAATGATCCATTTTCTGCAAATATCTGTAATTAGAATTGAAGCAAACTTTGGAAAGTTTTAGTGTTAAATCTAACATTTGCATTTGCAAAATATTGATTATGCTAAGGAAAACAGTGTGATAACAGGGAGAAAGAAGAAGAGACGGAAAAAGATCTAAGAGCTGTGACCAATATTTATATATATTTATATAAGACTGCTGAAGTATTAGACAAAACATAAGTCAAAGTTCCTCCAAAAATATATTAATTATATTGTCAACAGTTTTATGAATGGGTATTAATAGTTTATAAAAAAGTCTTATTTAGTAAAACCTTGAGCTTCAGTAAAGTATATTCTTCAGTTCCAAGTAAACAGAGGGGGAAAATATTCCAAAATGCAAAAGTCAAATAAAATGAACTTTAATGAAAACATTTAACAAATATTTCTTAATAGAGTTTTTGTATGATATTGGTATTTTTCAGTCAATATCAAGTACCATGTTTTTTTATTTATTTTTTTTTGTTTATAACTTTTCTGTTATTTTTAGGAATTTGACGAGGGATGGAAAATTCGAATTGCTCAGTCTTCCGCTTTAGCCTAGAACCCATAAGCCATTTAATCATTAAAAGGAAGTTTAAAAATTGTTTTATTAGCAATATTTCTATTATTTATAAAACCCTTATTCTTTGAGCATACGAAGTGTTTATATAATTTAAGCCTGTAGCATGAAGTATCAAGTTGGATGTCAAATAAACTGTGTGGAGTAGCCTTAGAGGAAAATATAGCACCTCTTGTTCTTGTTTTAAACTTCTCCCTAGATTAATATATACCTCTACAGTTAAAATATTTCATCATTTTTTTCATCCTCCTACTCCAACCTATCAGTGGAGGTCTGTATTTCTATAAAATGGCAACAAAAATAAATGATACATGATCATAAATAAGTGATTCTCAAGTGGCACATGGAAATTACTTTATACCTACACACTTGTCAGGCTTTACATTTAGGACAGATGGCTTGTTTAGGCCTAATCTCCTGGGGAGGGTGTAGATAGTTGGATTAGAATTTTGCATGCCCATTTTTGCACATTAAAAAAACACACATAAAAATGGTCTACAGTTTTAATTGAGGGAGAGCACATAGGTTTACATTGTCTCACATGGTTATTCTCCTATGTATCTTGTGTCAACATGGACTATTTATCTTAAAAGGAACATTTAAGATGCAAGAAGATAAATTACATTCATGTTTCAATGGGTTAGTTTTATGTTTAACAAGGTTTTATTAAAGGAAACAATAGTGCTTGACTCATTGCTTACCTAGTGAACTAAAATAAAAAAAGAGTTTTTGTCTGTCTTCTCAGAATATCCCTGTGACTAGGGTAAAGCCATTTGTCTTGCTACTTCCTAACCTAGAAAAAGATAGGTTGAGGCTTTTTCTCTGAACAGGAATATTGAGAAACCTATTCTACTAAAAAGACAAAGGAACAAACAGAAGCTACTGAGTAGTATGTGCCCCAAGTAATTGCGAGGGCCCACCATGTTGAATCCAGACAATATGCCAATAGGTTTTTACTCAAAAATAGTTTTATGATGACTTAAATTTTATATAAAACAATAACTGACAATAGTTAAAAATACTATCCTAAATAATATATTTTTTTCAATAGTTACTCTAATTAATAATGGATATGTATCAACATTAGTAAATTTTTATTTTTAAAATAGCAGCTATTTAGAATCAAGATTATATTATGATGCTTGCATTAATAAAGATCCAATGTGGTATGGTAGGGAAAAAATTATAAAATACATTGGTATGGGAGAATATATTTGTAAACAATATATCCAACAAGGGGTTAACATCCAAAATATATGAAGAGTTCACATGCCTCAGCCTCAACCAAAAAGCAAATAACACAATTAAAAAATGGGTAGAGGATAGGAACAGACAATTCTCCAAAGAAGTAATTCAGATGGCCAACAGGCACATGAAAAGATGCTCCTCATCGCTAATTATCAGGGAAATGCAAATTAAAAACACAATGAGATACAACCTCACACCAGTTAGGATGGCCAACATCAAAAAGACAAGGAATAATAAATTCTGGTGAAGATGCAGAGAAAGGGGAACCCTCATACACTGCTGGTGGGAATGTAAGTTAGTTCAACCATTGTGGAAAGCAATATGGAGGTTCCTCAAAAAACTAAAAGTAGAAATACCATTTGACCCAGAAATCCCACTCCTTGGAATTTACCCAAAGAAAACAACTTCTCAGATTCAAAAAAACATATGCACCTCTATGTTTATAACAGCACTATTTTTAATAGCCAAGATATGGAAGCAACCTAAGTGTCCATCAGTAGATGAATGGACAAAGAAGGTGTGGTACATATACATAATGGAATACTATTCAGGCATAAGAAGAAAACAAATCCTACCATTTGCAACAACACGGATGGAGCTAGAGGGTATAATGCTCAGTGAAATAGGCCAGGCAGAGAAAGACAAGTACCAAATGATTTCCCTCATTTTTGGAGTATAATGACGAAGCAAAACTGAACGAACAAACCAGCAGCAGACTCACAGACTCCAAGAAGGGACTAGTGGTTACCAAAAGGGAAGGGTGGGGCAGGTAGGTTCGGTAGGGAGGGAGAAGGGGATTGAGGGGTATTATGATTGATACACATGGTGTGTGGGGGATCACGGGGAAGACAGTGTAGCACAGAGAAGACAAGTAATGACTCTGTGGCCTCTTACTACACTGATGGACAGTGACCTCAATGGGGTGTGAGGGGGACTTGATAACATCGGTGAATGTAGTAACCACAACGTTTTTCATGTGATACCTTCATAAGAGTATATATCAATGACACATTAATATAAATAAATAAATAGATAAATAAATAAAATACATGGGAATAGTGTTATTAGGAAATGTGCAGAGCATATAGTGAAGACAGAAAAGTATATAAGATAGTACATATAGAGATAACTAATATTTCCTAAATGGGAAGACTGAGACTACAAATGTGTTCATTCTACCCAAAGCAATCTACATAATTAATGTACTCCTGGTCAAAATGCCAATGGAATTATGTATTTTTTTTAAGATGAGAAAAGTATATTAAAAACTAAATGAAAAAACTATTGAAAAGGAAGCCTGATGATGAATCAATAAGCTCACCAAGAGTTAAAACATCATATAAAACCATAATAACATCTAATTCAGTGTAACACTGACACAGAAATGGACAAATACCTCAAGGAAATAAAATAATGGCTGAGAAATACTCTATGCCTGTAGGATATGTGGCAACACAAACCAGTGAGGAATTGTTAAGCAATGGTTTTGAAATCAAGTATAAGCAAGGTTGGTAAATTTACTGAGATATTCATGTCATGTCTTAGATAAAGTTAAATTTTTAACTAATTAAACTAATAAAAATATCAAAATATTTGTATAGGAGAAATATAGACTAATGTTTAACTCCTCATGGGAAAGAATTCCAAACTTAAAAGAGTGGAAGAAAAACAAAGAAGATATGTCTTGATTTAGTTACATAAAAAATAAAAGTATTTCATATGGAAAAATTAAGAGTCACATAAAACTAGGGAAACACCTAAGGGCAAAAACTTTCTACACATAATGGAATGTCTAAATGCAGAAAAAAAGAATAGCAATGAACACCTTCAAATGTTATCAAATGTTATCAAAAATGCAATTATAATTGAGATATCATTCATATCAAGTTTGTAAAGATTTTAAAAAGAATAATATTTAATAATACAGAGTATAGATGAGAACAGAAACTACCTATGCATAAGATCTCTTTTATCCTCCCATAACCAAATATACTTTCACATAGTAAGAATTCAGTATAATATGCTGTATTTTTTTACCCCTATAAGAACACCTCTATCCATTTCTTAGGTAAAGCTGCTCTTTCAATGCATTCAATAGAAATCTATTCTTATATAAATTCTTGAGTATTAATACCAATAAACATCTTTTATTTCAAGTCTACCAAGCTTATTATTTAAAAAAGTCTGGCATTGGTATCATTTAATCCACTAGTTTAACAAAAAAAATATAAAGATTTTACAGTCTGGTTCACTTACAATTTCTGTATTTCCATGACTTCTCTTATTTGTTTGATTTCTGTGATTAATGAGCATTTTAAAGAATAAAACATAATTTCTTTTTACAATTAAAAACAATGATACAATGGTTCATTTTATGTGTGAACTTTACCACGGTTAAGGGATGCCCAAATAGTTGGTAAAAACACTATTTCTGGGTGTGTCTGTGAGGGTATTTCCAGAGGAGATTAGTATTTGAGTTGGTGAAATGACTAAAGAAGATGGCCCTCCCCAGTGTGGGTGGGCATTTTCCAACCCATGAGTGCTCCAACAGAACAAAAAAGTGGAAGAAAGGCAAATTCACTCTTTCTCTCCTGGAGCTGAGACATCCATCTTCTCCTTCCCTCGGACTCAGTAATCCTAGTCCTCAGGCTTCTAGGCTCAGGTTGGGACTTAACACCATTAGGTCCACAGTTCTCAGGTCTGGATTATATGATCAGCTCTCCTGTTTCTCCAGAGTACCAAGCAGACACTAGTACTCCTTGGCTTCCATAACCACGTGAGCCAATTCTTATAATAAATCTCCTTTTACACAGATCCCTGCATATATCTATCTTACTTACAAGTATCCTTACATGTAACTATCTACTAGTTCTGTTTTTCTGAAGAAACTTAATACAGATTTTGGTACAGAAATTTATTTCTCATAGTTCTGGAGGCTGGAAGTCCAAGATCAGCATGGCAGCATTTGCAAATGAGGGCCCTCTTCTGGGTTGCAGCGTTTCATTACCACCTCACACGGCAGAAGGGGCAAAGGCGCACTCCAGGATCTTTCATAGGGGCACTAATCCTATTTATGAGTGCTCTTTTCTCAGGATCTCATCATTTTCCAGAGGTCCACCATCTAACACCAACACCTTGAAGTTAAGCTTTCAACATATGAAAAATTTCAACATAGGAAGAAAAATATGGATACCTTCAGACCATAGCAAATGGTTTCTAGGAAGAAGTCAAACCAGTGGCTTTTGTCTATAAGTGGTTAATCATGTTGGAAATATTACTGAGAAAATTAATCCAAAAGTCACAATAGACAGTTATGAAAACTATGGAGAGACATTAGAATTCTATATTTAAAAAGTACATGCTGGAATATTGCTAAATAGCACACCCTAGTTTATAAAACTTCTATCTGGAAGTTACCTGCATCACTTCTGTCATCTTTTAGCTAAAGGTAATCAGATGGCCATGCCGAACAAAAGCAGGTAGGGGAGTATAATCCTACCTTATGCCCAGAAGTTAAGGAGCCAGAAATATTTAGTGAAAAGCAAAGAAACTACTCATTTTCTGCCTTTCTGGTCATGAAATAAATATGGCCATTCAGAAGATCAGAAGAAGATCCAGAGATTTTGCAGGTCCCGTCCTTTAAACTAGGAAATGTTTCTGGACTAGGCCCCGGTCATGCTCAAATAGGTCTCCCCAGTCTACTGTTCTCTGCAACTTGTGCCTCTCGTCACTGAGAGGTCCTTCCTTTCCAATTCTACTAGACCACATATGAAGTAAGTACTAGAGAATATTCCTTCCTCAGAGTTTAAGGTGGTTTCTTAGCCTGGTTTCCACAAGCTCTTCAACTTTGCAGGAGCAAAGGTTATTTTAGGTACCAAACAACCAGAGGCTTTTTAGACCAATTTTATGGGGTTTTGGCCATGTGCCAGTCTTAAAAATTTAGTAGGTAGAGTTCAGTTTGCATTACATGGGAGCCCTTAACGCCAGCCTTAAGACAATTCCAGCAGTCTCTTGGCCTCCTTCCACAGCAACTTTGCCTGTTTTCTAAAGACACTGCCACTCTTAACCATTATTTCTCCATCTCTGATCCCTGCTCCTTGACTAGCTCTAATGTTCATACCAGGCTCAGAAGAAAAAGACCTGATATTACCAAATATTTTGCCACCACATACATAGACTGACATACAGGATCCAGAATAGTTTCTCTATTGCCTCTTAGCAGAAAGCTAAGCCTATGCCACATATTTCAGACTTTATGACAACATTCCCTCAGGGAACAATTTTTATATCTGTCAGATAGGTTAGAATACACTGCAGTAACGAACAAAAATTGCATGGCTTATCATGAGTTTATTTCATGCCCAAGGTGGGTCAGCAACAGCTCTGGTCATTACAGTCTCTCTAAAGACCCATTAGGACAGAGATCTAATCTTAACACGTACTTTTAAAATCTCTGCAACAGGAAGAAAGTAACATGGGAAAAAATGCACAGATTCTTAAGGTTTTCACAAGGAAATGATACACATCACTAGCCTAGAGCAAGTACCATGCACATGCCTAATATCAAAGAGGGGAAGTACGAGCTTTCTTATTATGCAATCAGATTGGTGATTGACAATAATATTTCCACAGGCATTTGAAATAATTTCCACAGCATTAAATAAGTTTCCTTTCTTTGATTATTACTGTAATTTTGCCATTGCTTCTCATACTTACAAATGATATGAATATGAAAGTCAAAATGGCAAAAACAATGCCTCAAAAAAGGCATGTATATGCAGTGTAAGATGCTTAAGTTGTTAATTTCAATTGTCAGATCAAATCACAATTCAGAACAATGAGCAGAAAACAATCTCATGGATTTTTTGAGTTATTAATATGCCCTTACATATCTGTCTAAAACACAATGATAACCAATGATATGAAATATTAAAATATATCAAATTATTTGCTGAACAAAGATAAGGTGGACTGTTTCTATATAATTCTTTCAAATACTTATTATTTAGAAAGCCTTCAGGTAATATATTACTATTACACAGCACTCAATCAGCAACTTAATTACAAATATATAGGCATATTCTTTAGTGTTTTCATAAATAAATACTGTACAGAGTACTAATTGCTTGTATATATCTTTTGTCTATCTCTGTAGACTATAATTCATATACCAAGCAAAGTCTACAACTAACTAATCTCAAATTTTTTAGGGCTCCTTATTCTGTCATTTTTAATAGATGGTAGTGGCAATAAATTACTTACTTAAACTACTGGACTTCAAAACAATGAGGCATACCATTGCTACGTGCAGTAAACAAATACTTAAAATTCTTTTTAAAATCTTACATTACCATGTCTTACAAGTCTTGCTTGAAAAATATCTCAAAATTCTAAGAAATAGCAGTTAAAGAGCAGGACCACTATTATCTTAAATCAAAAAGTTTTTACATAAAAAGAAAAACAAGGGAAAGATTTCAAGCAATAGTGCTTGAAAAGGTTCTACATAAAAAGAAAAACAAAGAAAATATTTCAAGCAATAGTGCTTAATATTCTTCAAAAACAACAAAGATACGGATTTTATACATCTAGCCATATGGTAGAAAACAAATAAAATATCTATACCTTTTTAAATAGTCTCCTTATAAAGTTTATATCAAATAAGTGCTCAGGTTTAGAAATCTTAATTGGCCTTTCTTCGTCTATTGTAATTAGGGTGAACTGGAGAAAGGTAAAATAAATGTACATTTTTTAGTCAATATCACAAAGGCCTTAGAGTTAGTTCTCTAAGCATGCAAAGCTCCTGCCCACAAGGAGTTTATATCTGGAAGAGTAAAGGAGACCTGAAAATGCAGCCAAGAATAAAAAGAAGAGCAAAAGACTGCTTTAAAATATATTTTAAGTAAGAAGTAGAAAACCAAATTATTACAGAAAAACTTTTAGAGGAAGAACGAAGTATTAGACTACATGTACCTAAGAAGAAAAAGTGAATGATTTGCCATTTAACCTGAATAACTAATAAATTCAAATAACCTTTTACTTCAATCACCAATGTTTTATTCTAACTTATTTTTTTAAATAATTATAATTCAAAATGTTCTTAATTGCATGGAATTAACTATATGAATATAAAATTTAAAAGAGACACATACTGTTCAAATAGCCAATTTTGAGACAACATGAAGGTGGAAAACAATATTTGTCTCTATCTCTTAAAAGAAAAGAACAAATAATTTTGGGAAACAATAAAGATGCCATAAGAGAAAGAAAAGAAGATATCCCTTGATTAAAAGAGAAATATGATAGAACACCTCCATTTATAACAAATCTGCAGAAAGAAAATGGTTGAGGAGTGATGTGGTAATATAAACACTCTACATATGATATTTATAAAAACTAGGTAAAATAAAGTAATTATTTAAATATTATTTTGTAATTTAAAAATTAAAGTATTCAAAATCAGACAGAAGCAGGAAGTTTAAAAACTGTAAATGAAAGGAATATGAATTTGACTTTGTGACTTTGTGGCCCCAAAGCACTACTAGCCCCTACAGCTATAGAAAATGATGTAGGGGAGAATGACGTAGGCATACAGGATTAAAGTCCCAGAATTCAGTGCAGAGAAAGCAGCAAGAAATATAAAGGGGAAATCCTGACAGTAAGAGAATCATAGAAGGAAACGGACTAAAACTCAGAGCATGAATTTTCCAAATAGCTGGCTGACAGTATGGTAAGGAGCACAGACAGAGATGAAAGAAATACCCTCTTGAAAGATAAAACTATACAGGATCTCAGTCTCATGTTTTTTCCAGCTGAGTACATTCCCCAGTGGCACACGGTTTAGCCACAGAAAGCCTAAAATGTCAGTGTTCAGACCCCAAAGCAGCTGGAAATTAAGGAGATATCCATACGATTAGCTAGATGAACTCAAGATCAGACACTGATATGGCTAAAAAAAAAGAATCACTGAATTTAAAATAGATCAACAGAAATTCTTCCATACAAAGAACAGAGAGGAAAATAAGAGCAGAACCTATGAAATTTCTTAACATGTGTGTGATTAGAATCCCAAAAAGAAATGAGAGTGTCAAAGATGCAGAAGAAATATTTGAAAATATTAACTAAAATTTTTCAAATTTGGTAGAATACATTAATTTGCAGATCCAGAAAATTCAGCAAATACCAATCAAGATCAATAAAAATAAACATATCTAGATGCATTAGTGGCAACTGCTATGAGCCAAAGATGAAAAGATCATCTTTAAAGAAGCCAGAGCAAAACATTTCAAGAGATTTGGAGAAAGTAATGGCACCACAAAATATTTTGGTGAAATTATGGAAGCCAGAAGACATTGGAATGACATGTTCAAAGCACTGGAGAAAAAACTATTTAGAGAAAAGTTATACTTCAAAAATGAAGGTGAAGTATGAACATTCAGATTTAAAAATATTAGAGATACTGTCAGTAACAGATACGCACTCCAAGAAATTCTAAAGGAATTTTGAACCTGAAAGTAAAAGACAACTCAAATCGAGAGGAAAAAAATGAAGAGCATCAGAAGTGGTAAATATAGGGGTAAATGTAAAACTTTTTTTCTTTTCATTTTGTGTAAGTTATATGAATATAAAAGGCAAAAAAGTATTATGTTATTTGTTTTTCTATAGGGTAAAAATATACATCATATACATGACAATAGTCTTAAGAAGGGAGAGAAAATGGAGATATATATTGTTATAAGTCTCCTACATTCTACAAGAAATAATTAAAAATTGTCTCTATGTAGACAGAATAGGTATAAACTACATATTGTAGCCTCTAGAGCAACCACTAAACATGCTGAAATATAAATAGAAAGTCAGCGTAGATATAAAATTAGCATTTTAAAGTTCTCTTGATTAATAAAAAAAATGAAAGAACTCAAATATTTAGACTGAGTAGTTTAAAAAGTAGATTTCAATGCAATCATAACAATAATTACATTAAATGTGAAAGTTTTGAATCAGTAGGCAGATATTGTCACATGGATATAAATGAGCTAACTATCTTCTACGTACAAGACCTTAAAAAGAAAACACAAATACTGAAAGTAAAAGTTGTCTAAATATTTATTTGTAAACAGTAACAAAAACTGAACATTAAATAAGAAATAAACTTGAAGACAAGTGGTATTTTTAGAGACAGAGAGGGATAGTTTATCATTATAAAAGTCCATGTATCAAGAAGATAAAACAATTATAAATATATTAGATCCAATAAAAGAGCTTCACATGCATGATACAAAAACTGGAAAAAAGAATATATATAAAATCTTAGCTGCAGATTTTAAAACACCTTTCTTAACAATGAATAGAACAACTAGACAAAACTATCATAATATAGATCTGAAAAACACTATCACCTTAATCTACTACATAATTAAAAATATATATGATGCCACAACTTCAGATTACACAATCATTTCAAGTACACATTGTATAGTAATCAAGATTGATCATATGTTGAACAATAAAATTAGTCAATATAATTTAAAAGATGTAAATCACAAAAGAATATTTTCACTGGCCAAAACTTAAATTAGAAATCAACAAAATAAAATATCTAAAAAGTTTCAAACAAATCAAATTAAACAACTCATTTCTAAGCATTTCTCATATCAAGGAAGAAATCACAAAGGACATTAGAAAATATTTTGATCTGGATAATATTGAATTTGCAACAGATAAAAATTTAAGGGATGCAGATGAATCAGTGTTTAGAGAGACATTTACAGCATAACATGTTTAAGTATTAGAAAAAGTTTAGATCAAATCCAAATCTCAGCTATCACACCAAGAAACTAGAAAAAGAACAAATTAAACCCAAAGTGACAAGTTAAGGGAATAATTAAGAGCAGAAATCAAATAAATATTACAAAGAAATAGAGAAAAATCAAGGAAGCCAAAACTCCTTCAAAGCTGATCTTTGGAGATATGAATAAAATTGAATAATTCTACCCATATTTATTGGAAAAAGAAAGAACATTCAAACTACCAATATTAAAAATAAAAGATGGGATATCTTAAATACCATACAAATATTAAGAGGATAATAAGATAATTTTAAGATCAACTTTATCCTAATAAATTCAACAACTTAGATAAAATGGACTCATAGTGAAAGACATCAACTGTCAAAGTTCACTCAAGAATAAAGAGATAACCTGAAACACCTGGATCTATGAAAAATTTAAATAACCTTTCCACAATGAAAACAACAGTCCCACATACCAAGTGGGGGAATTCTACCTAACACTTCAGAAAAAAAATAAACATACACAAACTCTTCCAGAAAATAGAAGAGGGTGGACATTTCCCAACTCATTTTATGAAGCCAACAGTATTCTCTAATAAAACCAGACAAAGATATAATAAGAAAATTAAAGACCAATATTCTTCATGAAAGTAGATATAAAAATTATTTTTAAAATATCACAAATAAGATCTATGAATATATAAAATGGATAATATATGACTAAGTGAAGTTTATCCAAAAAAAACAAAACAAGGTTAGGTTAGCATTTGAATATCTATTAATGTAATTCAACATACTTCCAGATTTAAAAAGGGATGAAGAAGGCATCTGATAAAATCAAACATCTATGCATGATTAAAAACTTTCAACAAACTAGGAAAAGAAGGTAACTTCATCATCATAAGGGGTATGAACAAAAACCCCACAGCCTATGCTAAAATTAAGGGTGAAAGGTAAGTTTAAGCTCTACTACAAAGCCACAGTAATCAAAACAATTTGGTACTGGCACAAGCAGACCCATAGATTAATGGAACAGAACAGAGAGCCCTGATATAAACCCACACATCTATGGCCAATTAATATATGATAAAGGAGCCATGGATATGCAATGGGGAAATAACAGCCTCTTCAATAAATGGTGTTGGCAAAACTGGACAGCTACATGTAAGAGAATGAAACTGGATTATTGTCTAACTCCATACACAAAAGTAAACTCAAAATGGATCAAAGACCTTAATGTAAGTCATGAAACCATAAAACTCAGAAAAAAACATAGGCAAAAATGTCTTGAATATAAACATGAGCAACTTTTTCCTGAACACATCTCCTCAGGCAAGAGAAATAAAAGCAAAAATGAAAAAACAGGACTACATCAAACTAAAAAGCATCTGTACAGCAAAGGATACCATCAGCAGACCAAAAAGGCATCCTACAGTATGGAAAATATATTTATAAATGACTTATCCAATAAGGGGTTAACATCCAAAATATATAAAGAACTCACATGCCTCAACACCCAAAAAACAAATAACCTAATTAAAAAATGGGCAGAGAATCTGAGCAGACACATCTCCAAACAAGAAAGTCAGATGGCCAACAGGCACATGAAAAGATGCTCCACATTGCTAATTATCAAGGAAATGCAAATTAAAACCACAATGAGATATCACCTCACACCAGTGAAGATGGCCAACATCCAAAAGATAAGAAACAAAAAATGCTGGTGAGGATGCGGAGAAAAGAGAATTGTCCTA
The DNA here is from genome assembly GCF_040802235.1 of Manis javanica. NCBI lineage: Eukaryota > Metazoa > Chordata > Mammalia > Pholidota > Manidae > Manis > Manis javanica. The sequence goes on from NC_133160.1 coordinate 110,127,599, forward strand.
CACTATTGGTGGGAATGTAAATTAGTTCAACCATTGTGGAAACCATTGTGAGATTCCTTAAAATCTGACACAAAGGAGTCCATAAACAATTTAAACAAAAAAATGACTAAAGAACACAAATCAATTAAAAAAAACAATTGTTTAAAAGCCATGGCAAAAACCCATGTATCTGTGCACAAGGAGATACGCAGAAACTTCATTACCAAAAAGAATGTAAATATAATAAAAGTAGGGCAGTATTTGTATCAGAAAAAAAAATAGAAATACCATTTGACCCAGAATTCCACTCCCAGGAATTTACCCAAAGAACACTACTTCTCAGATTCAAAAAGACATATGCACCCCTATGTTTATCGTAGCATTATTTACAATAGACAAGATGTGGAAGCAACCTAAGTGTCCATCAATAGATGAATGGATAAAGCAGGTGTGGTATATAGACACAATAGAATATTATTGAGTCATAAAAAGAATACAAATCCTCCCATTTGCAACAAAATGGATGGAGCTAGAGGGGATTATTCTCAATGAAATCAGCCAGGTGGAGAAAGACAAGTACCAAATTATTTCACTCATTGTGGAATATAACAACAAAGCAAAACTGAAGGAGCAAAACAGTAGCAGACTCACAGGCTCCAAGAAGGGACTAGTGGTTACCAAAGGGAGGGGCTAGGAAGGGTCGGTGGGGAGGGAGGTAGAAGGGGATTAAAGGGCATTACAATTAGCACCCACAATTTATAGGTAGGTCATGGGGAAGGCAGTATAGCATGGAGAAGGAAAGTAATGACTCTATAGCATCTTACTATGCTGATGGACAGTGGCTGCAATAGGGTGGCGGGGGGGACTTGATAATATGGGTGAATGTTGAAATCACAATGTTGCTCATGTGAAACCTTCCTAAAATTGTATACCAATGATATCTTAATTAAAATCAAAAGGGTGAAAGATTACTTTCCTTAACATCCAGAACAATGAAAAGATGTTTGCTCTCATCAATTCTATTCACCATTGTTTTGGAAGTGCTAGCTAGTCCAGTAAAAAAAGAGAAAGAAATAAAAGGCATATGATTTGGAAAAGAAGAAAATAAAATTTGACCCTGTTCAGACATGGTCATCAATACGGAAAACCTTAAGGAGTATACAAAAGCTACTCACTAGTGTTAAAATTAAATTAAAAAATGAGAATTCCCTGAGTAGACAAACCATTTAAGCCATGTAAGCAAAACTAAATCTAGCTTATTTCATGAACGTAAGTGAAACTTAGGTTATTTCTTGTAAATATCCCAATAGTCATAAAGTGGGTTACAGGGCAAATCACTGTCCCCAAAATTAGAGAGACCAACAGGCAAATACGGAGAATCACAACTTACCAAAGCAGAAATTTATGAGCTGAAATTTTCAGGGAAACCAGTACTGTAGTAGGAAAACTTGAATTGAGAATGACAAAGTGCTGGACCTTCAGTCTGAGAGTTAAAACTCCAGAGAAACCCAGTCTTTGGAAGGGAGCAGGGCACACTTTTTGAGTTTTACCTCCAAGAACCTGACCAGGTCCTCATAGTAAATACTGGAGAAAAATCTCCCTTGAATTTCTAGCAGGGAGACGGAATAAGCAAAAACCATTTTGGAATTTTTACGTCTGAGGACTGCGTTCTTCTTAACAAGACCTTCCCTCAGGAGGAACTAGTTAACCAGAGCCTAATTAGCTACAGTCTTATCAGATCCCAATTGACCCTGGGGGAAGGAAATATGCAACCCCAGCTCACTCTAGAGATCTTGTTTCAACTAATGTTGGAGGAGGGAATGAGAAACCCTTTGAAGTTCATTGTCTAGAGCACAGGCTCAGGAAAAGTCTGAGGCTTAATCATAAGACAGTAGAAAACTTCCCCTCCCTCACACCTCACTGCTATATTACAAAGACCTATTTACAGTAGTTGGTTTTACCCAATACATCATGCCCAGCTACCAAGAAAAAAATTACAAGACATACTAAATAGCAAAAACAATTTAAAGAGACAGAGTAAGCATCAGAACCACCCTTGGATATGGCATGCATGTTGGAATTATCAGACAAGGAATTTAAAACAACTATGATTAATATGCTAAAAGTGTGAATGGATAAAGTAGACAGCATACAAGAAAAGGTTGTCAAAGAGATGGGAATTATAAGAAGGAACCAAAAAGAGATGCCAGAGATCAAAAACAAAATAGAAATGAAGAAATCCACAGATGGACTTTGTAGGCAAGCTAGACATAGCTTAAGAAAGAATCTCTGAGCTTGAGGATATCTCAACAGAAATTCCAAAAGTGAAAAACACACAGAAAAAAAAAAGACTGAAAAACAAAAAATAAAAAACAGAACAGACTATCCAAGAACAGCAGGACAACTACAAAAGGTATAGCATACATATATTGGGAACACCAGTAGGAGAAAAAAGAGAAAAAGGAGTAGAAAAAATATTTGAAACAATACTGCTGAGAATTATCCAAATTAAATCAGATTCAGGAATCTCAGAGAATACCAAGAAGGATAAATGCCAAAAAAAAAACCAAACTGTACCTACACATATCTGAAACAAAAAAAATCAAAGAAAAATGTTTTGAAAGAATGCACAGGAAAAAACACCTTAGCTATATAGAAGCAGAGCTAAGAATTATGTCCAATTCCTCCTTAGAGACCCTGCAAGCAAGAGAGTTGAGTGAAATATTTAGTGTTGAGAGAAAAAAATCACCAACCTAGAATTCTGTACCTTGCAAAATTATCCTTTGAAATTGAAGAAGATAAAGAAGAAATTTTCTCAAGCAAAAATGATACGGAATTTGTTGCCAGTAGATCTACTTTGCAAGAAATGTTAAAAAAAAGTTCCTTAAAAAGAAGGAAAATTATAGAGGTCAGAAATTCAGATCTATATAAAGAAAGGAAGAGCATTGGGGAAGGAATAAGTAAAGGTAAATTAAAACTTTCATTTTCTTATTTTTATTTTATCTTGTAATAGTTCAAAACAATAATAGCAGCAATGTATTTTGTATGTTTATATTAAGCTTTAATGTATGCTTATTATAAACATATATATAATATATATACTTACGTGTAAGTGAAATGAATGAATGACACAGAGATCAGAGAGAGAAATTAGGATTATTTTGTTACTATAAAATACTTGTACTACCTGTGAAGTGATACAGTGTTATTTGAAAGTGGACTTGGGTTAGTTATCAATGTGTATTGCCAAAATGAGATTTTTGGACAAGAATTCACCTGTTATATATACTGCATTGAGCCAGGGTTGGAGCCAGAGAGGGTTTAGCCATGGACTGCACTAGAATTTTGCAAACACTCATTAGAGATTGAAGGGGAAGGACGGCAACACATCCCAACTAGGGATTCTCCTGGCATGTTCTGGGACTTGACCAGCGGATTCTCTGGGGCCAGGGCCAAAGAGTAATCTGATTTGGCTTGGACTCTGAGATTGCTAATGTGTCTCGGATATTGGTTATATAAGAGGATTAAGCAAGTATGAAAATATAATTGATGAAAGCTAGATTTTCCTTCTGTTGGAAAAGGGATTTATATATATGAAAAGAGTGAAGCCTAGAATGAACTGAATAAACTGAAAAGCACACAGATAAAAAAGACTGGAAAAAAAAAAACCCAACAGAACAGACTACCTGTTGTTTTAGATTGGAATTTATTGTGTAAATTCAAGTTTCTTTTTTAAGATAGATGGACAAAAGATAACAGTTATACAAATAGATCCAAAGTTATACAAATAGAAATGGATGTTTGTATAAATATATGTGAATATATATATATGTACATGTATATATTTGTACATTCACACATACACATACATATATTTCCTAGGTCTATTTGCTGAGAGAAGCTAGAAGCAATAATGTCCCATAGCAAGTGAACACACCTAGTGTATAGATTATGATTTCTAAATAACATTCTCTACTAAAAAAAAAACAGGTTTCCTTAGAGAATTTATTTATTTTTATTTTAGGGCTGGGGCAGAGAAATCCTCGAACATCTTGCTTGCCAGAAAGTAATGAAATGCTGCCTGAGGGTTTCAGCCCTGAGCAAGTTCGCTATGGATTCAGTGAGGCTGAGAAATGGCAACCGAACATTCTTGGGGTAAAAGGGTTTATACCTGGCTTTATTCTGGCAGCAGGTCAAGCACTAGAATCATGTCTGCATCCAGCAGTCTGCAGGTTGGTAATCCACCTCCATCTCTGTCTCCTCCCAGGTCACTGGGTAGAGCTCTTTATATGGTGACTCAGTCAATAATAGCTCATTGCCAAAGGTTGTGGAAGCATTAGCCTAGCAGTAGGCCAATTACATTATAAAGTAGTTTACGATCAGGTGAGGATCCTGACTACAAGAACTTCCATTTTCCCCACAAATGTTCAAAAAAAAAAATGGTACATGTCAAGAAGACATGGAATTCTGCTTGAAAGAACTCCTACTGTTCAAAAATATGACAGAGTAAAAAAATAAATAATGATTGTAAAAAGTTATAACCCAGTGAATAAAATTGACATTACTGAGTTCATACTGATATGAATAAATGATGATTTAATTAAAAAATAGGGGAGGTTGGAAAGGTCTTACTAAGAGTCAAATGTAAATTTAAAATGTAGGGGAAATCTTCAAATTAGAAAATAATTATTTGGCAACTATGTAAAAAATGACTGTTTCAGATAAGCATCATCAAGGGTATGTACCCTTGGTATTTATTGTACACTGAAAATAATACAGCATCATTGCATTCCTATTACATTCCTGCTTAATATTCCTAACCTAAATTTAATCATGAAGAAATCTCAGACTACTCAATGAAGAACACTCTACAAAGTAACTGGCCCATACTTTTTAAACATGTCAAGGTCGTGAAAGATGAGGAAAGCCTAAGGAACCATTCCAGACTGAAGGAGACTCAAGAGACATGAAAACTAAATGCAGTGCGTTCTACTCAGCTGGATCCTGAGTCTCTAAAGGATGTAACTGGAACAGAGGATGAAATCTGAAAGGGGTATGTGACTTAGTAGAATTGTATCTGTGCTAATTTCCTGATTTTTTTATGATTGTACTATGGTCATGTGGGAAAGTGCCCTTGTTTTTAGGAAATATACTAAAATACTATGGGGCTATATCTGCAACAATTTCAAATGGTTCAGAAAAAAAAATCAGTAATGAGGACATAAAACAGATAATTAGGCAGATATGACCAAACATTAATACTTATAGAAGTCAGGTAAATAAGCAGGAGTTTGTTGTGGTTTTCTTGCAATTTTTCTATAAATATGAAATAATTTCCAAATAAAATATTTTTAATGTACACATTATGTACTGAATATACTGAAAAATATATTGTAAAAGCTTACTAGCTAAATAAATGACCAGACATATAAAAGAGAATCGGAGTTCATACTGAATTACCATGGTTAGCTGAATGGTTGTATTCATCAAGGTTTTTTTGCACCAGTAATGAATACTCCATGTGTGCAAAACCACAGAATATAAATATGTAAGGTAAAGACATTTATATTTACCTAAAAACATTGCTTTAGAAATTAGGATCCCTGAGGTTTTAATGTCTGATATTCTCCAGCCTTGTGGCCTAAGGATAGTCATTTACTTTCCTGAGCCTCAAGATGACTTAGCTATAAAGTGAGTAATTAAACCGTAAGGTCCCTTTTATTTCTAAAATTCTGATTCAAATTCCTGCAATTAATATTTTAAAATCAAATTATGAATACCTACATACTAAGTATTTCAATAAATACAAATCAATGATAAAATTTGTTGGTCTGTTATTTGGGAATGATCTTGAATTTATTTGACAATATGGGAAAAATCTAAAAATACTTCCATGTGTAAATGTATAATTGGTAGTTTTAGATTAAAAGTTCTTCATTGTTTCTCAACATATGATGGAAAAATTGTGACCTGAGTTGAATTCCAGTAATTGCCTGAATCAAATCTCTGAAAATGTCATTATCAAATTGGCCACGTTTTCCTTAACTCTTTAGTGCACTCTGTGTTCACTTAGCATAGCTGATTAGGAAATCATACTAACAAGCTCATGGGTTCATCATTCAGATGACTCAGTAAACCCCTCACCCTTGACATCCATCTGACATATGCTTGTCATTGGTCACATGGTCAGTTGACTGATTATGGGTGGATATATCACTGCAAATTCATAACCAATAGAAAAATAACTCACAAACACATCCAATTTGCAATGAGCAAGCAATATCATTTTTCTGTACGAACAAAGGACATCAAATTAAATTTCTGGTGCTTTTACCATATGCTATTAATCTCAAAATCCTCCTCTTTGATTTCAGACTCTGCTCAAATTTTACATCCCTGCCATTACTGCTGTGGCCCCTTAGTGGTTAATACCTCCTTAGCTTTGTTACTAGTTAGAGCAGAATTGGGAGGCATAAAATCTAAACTGCATGTGCTTAGTTCTTCTTAATTTGTAACCTAACAGAGGGCACCCACCTTTGCAATTTTCCCTGTATAATTGTGTTGATCATAATAGTAATACGTTCGTTTTCTCAAGTGCAATAACTTACCTAAAAAGTTGAATTTTAAAATAGAATATTTGTGCATCCAAAAGTATATTTTAAAAGCTTACTAGCCAAAGAAATGATGAAGAAACAAACACGTGGTTTGACATTTCACTCTGAATCTTCAAATAGGGATCTCTGAAATGTTCTCTTCTGAATGTGTTCTCTAATGTGAGTAAATATTGGGAATCAAAAGGCAGTGTATTTACAATTAAGCAACTCCATAATGCCCTAGTAATGAGAGATCTAAAGCATGGGCCTGTATGCCAAAGCAATGCACCTCTAAAGAAAGTAACGTTCTGGAAACACGTAGAGCCCTCAGATGAACAGAGGATGACTTGGTGATTGGGTATATGGAATATGGTTCAAGTGCACTTTGGTTTTCATTCCCACCCTGTCAGAAGAAAACCAAGAGACAAGCATATAAAAAAAGGAAAGATCTCATTGTGCTTGAATATTACATTAACCTATGAGCACTAGTGCTCCCCTGGTCAGCTTTTTCAGGGCTTGCTGGAGCTGCAGCACTGCTGACCTGGTAGATCTGATTATGAATGATCAATGTGCCTATTTGCAATAAAACTCTTTGCACAGATCTGGACCCTCAGCCCTTATTCAGTCATGCAGATAATAACGGCAGTTCAAGGCACTTGCCCATAACTCCAAGCTTCATTAAACAAAGGGAATGTCACCAAAAGTCCCTTTAACTGTCTTTTTGCTGCTAGGCAGGGAAAAATTAGCCATTCTGAAAAAATGGAATTTACAGTGTTAATAAAATAAGGATTTGTATATCCCTGTGCTCTATTTTGCACATCTTTCTTGAGTTTCTAGTGTTAAAATATACCACTTTTGTGGGGAGCAGGGTGAAAAATGTGCACAAAGGATGCTGTGTGCCTGAGGTCAGATTCTACATCAGCGGAGATATTTCACCAGAGGCATTTTTTTTTTAAGAACATTATGTTTACTAGGCTCTCCCCTACCCCAAGTTCCCCCCACAAACCCCATTACAGTCACTGTCCATCAGCATAGTAAGATGTTGTAGAATCACTACTTGTCTTCTCACCAGATGCATTTTTTAGGTCTTTGACAAGGAATCAGGTGTTGCCCCTCCTCCTTATTCATTATAGACACAACTAATCCTAGGCCTGCGTCTCAAAGGTTTGGAGGCTGGGGAAGAATGGTGGAGGAGGCGGTACATCAGGGCATGAAGTCGGCCCGCTCTCCATTCTCTGGAAGAGTGTGAAGTTTAGGGACCTGTTTTCTCAGACAATACATGTTAACACTGTTGTTCGGGCAAAGCATGAACCACATAAGTTCTAATAAGGGACGCTCATCTAAGACTGTGTCACCTTCTTACTCCTGCTCCTCCCATGAACTCACACTCCACTATCCACCTTTGACTTCACCCCTACATTACCGTAGTATATAGACTAGTTTCCCTAGCTGTTCAGAATACTCTTCACTTTTATATATATGTACTTCTCTCCCTTAAAAACTAAACTCTAAGCTTTAAGGACATCCTTAAATTTTTTTTTGCCTGAATAACCCTGCTATGACTTGAGGCTCACAAGGAGATGCAGTTTTGAATGACTAAATAATCTAAGTCAAAGTTTAAGTTTAGGTTCCTTCAAAATGCAATTAAATGGGCATTTGGGATAATAATTGGTACCTATACTTCAACTCTGAGGCAACACCAATTCAAGACAAATGAAAAGAAGGGAACCTTTTGTTCATAGTTAGTAGGAATGTAAATTTCCAGTATGGAAAACAGTACTGAGGTTCCTCAAAGAGTTAAAACTAGAACTATCATATAACTCAGCAATTCTATTTCTGCATATTTATCTGAAGAAAATGAAAACACTAACTCAAACAGATACATACAATGCCATGTTCACTGCAGCATTATTTACAATACCCAAGATACAGAAGCAACCTAAGTGTCCATCAGTGGATGAATGGATAAAGAAAAGGTAGTAAATATATACAATAGGATATTATTCAGTCATAAAAAATAATGAAATCCTGCCATTTGCAATAACATGGTTACACCTTGAGGGCATCATGCTAAGCGAAATAAGTCAGACCAAGAAAGACATATACCGTATGATCTCACTGATATGTGGAATCTTAAAAAAAAAAGAACACATAGATACAGAGAATAGATTGGTGGTTTCCAGATGTAGAGGGTGGGAGGTAGATGAATGGGTAAAGGTGGTCAAAAGGTACAAACTCCCAGTTATAAAATAAATAAGTCATGCAGATGTAATGTACAGTATGGTGATTATAATTAATAATACTGTATTGCATATGAAAGTTGATAAGAAAGATCTTAAAATTTCTCATCATAATGTGTATACTTTCACAAGTATACAAATATCAACTCATGTGTACACACAAAACTAATATGATATTATATGCCAATGACATCTCAATTTACAGGAAAAAAGAAAATGAAAACAATGGACAAATGAGAAATTATCCTGTGTAATGAATAAACAAAGTCACAAAACTTAGATAAATTAGGCCCAAAATAAAACACCTTTCTACAGAGAAATTTTTGTCCTCAATCATTTAGAAATATTTTTTTCCTGCTTTGACCCATAAAGAGTAGACATAAGATGTGAGGTACATTTACATGCTCATGTAGAACATAACAGACCAGTTGTTCTGAGCTAATTCACTAGTAAAATGCTGAGAATATCTGCTACCAAACATTCCTGTCTATTTAAAGGCTGATTAGTGAGCAACCTGCACACAGCAGTGGTCTGCAGAGCAACCCTCTTTGCAAGCAAACAGCTTTCTCTTCTAAGTTCTTCTCAAACTTTTAAAACTCCATGAATCGATCTATTCATGCAATGCTCAACACTTGTTTATGACCCTTATGTTGCCTTGCAACAATTTGGTATGGGATGAGAAATACGGAAAAGTTCCAAAAATTTGAGAGGGAGGGGATGTGATCATTTCAGTGGTAATGAAATTTAAAAATACAGAGAAATATTATTCTCAATAGATCCTCCTGGAGAGATGGCGCACAAACAAGTGAAAGACATGAATATGATTGGCCCACAGGGAAAACTAAGGGAAGACATTAGAGATACAGTCAAACATATGAAGTTCTCTACAGATGGAATGTAGACATACTGTGTTTGTCTAAAGATAAGAAATGAAATTAATGGGTGGACATTGTAAAGTAGTAAAATTTGACTCACTTAGAAAAAGAACTTTTGAATCACTAAAACTACAACTCTACGTACGGCTTGCTCAGGAGGTGATGTGCTCCCTATGACCATCTATGAGATGATTTAGGAGAAAGCATTTCTGAAATGGATGAGAGATTATGCTTGATGATTTTTAAAAATACTTTAAACCAAGAATTCTACAATTCTATATAAGTTGGGAACTTAAAAAGCTTGTGAAGTAAGCGAACAAATAAGAAACTTAATTAGCATTTCTTTACCCCTCTAATGTCATCAACAAGGCGGACTTGAGTCCTGTTTGGCATTTTCAGTAGGCCTACATCTCTCTTTTAACCAAGAAGATGACAGAAGCTTTAATTTCATGAACTTTAATTAATTTTGTTTAAAGAAACTTGAAAAAAAATCAGATACCCAGGTTTAAGTTATTCAGTTTCTTGGTTATTGGAAATAAGTTGGTCATCTAAATTCAGTTTGGATAAGAAGCCCAATGTTTTCATTTTAAAGCTCACAGATAAGATATTCATAATACATCCTTCTCTTCCTTCCTACACTCTTCCAAAACCTGAGAAGATTCTGTCCAAAACTATTCAAACTGAAAGATTAACTGAGCTATTCAAAACTCCCTCCCAGGCACTTAGGGCTTTGTGCTTTTGTCCAGCTGCAGAATACTGTGGTGGATTCTGTGGCTCAGCCTGTTCAATACACCTCCCATCAGCTGGAATACACATCTATAGCATTGGAGTCTCTTTTCCATTATTTTTCATCTAGTCAGTTCAGGGTTTGTTCTATTTTGTTTTAGACCTTACACTATGTCCTTGGCCTCCAGTATTAGAATTTATTTCAGCATATTTTTACTAGAATATAAGTGCTAGTGGATGAAATATTCATATATGGTGGTAAAGATCATTCATGTATTAGTGTTTTTGGATTTTTCAAAACTTGGCACAATGCCTTGTACACAATACATGTTTGACCAAAGTGTGAAATTCAATTAGCCTGTTTTTCTATCCAAGAAAGTGTTTCCTAAAAAAGTAAAACAATGCTGAATGATGACATTTACAAAATATCATGCACTGAAATAATCTTTTGATACTTTTCATTTATTTCAACAGTGATTGACCAATTTGCTACTGACATCTACTATGAGATTTGAAGTATCTGACCATCTATCATTTAAAATAAACAACCTTAGTTTTCTGAGATAAAGGAGAAAGAAGAAAGTCTGACTGAAAAGATTAAAATCAGTTTTTAAGCAACTTCATGATTTCCCTATATGAACACTGTATCACTGAATCACTAAATATATTCAACAGAAAGAAACTCTACCAAATAACAGGTCTAACATCTTAAAACAAAAGATAGATTGATTGTTGTATGTTAAGGAAATGGTTTGTTTTGGTTTGGTTTTTAAACATGGGGACCAAACTCTTGGATAGATCTTTAAAAAGTGTATGTGGGCAAGGGTGCAGGGGTGGGGAGAGAAGTTCAGAGGGGAAGGCCTTTCCTCCCTTCCTCAGAGAGTCCAGTAGACACTGACCAACTCCAGTGGTGCAGCCTGAGGTTCTGCTACGGTGGAATTTGTTCAATGGCTGCCAGATGATGATGATGTGTGGAGGGCACTCACTCCTCCTCCTCATGTTTCTACTCCAAGGGGAAATTTCCACTCAACTCACTTCTTTCATGGAAAGAGAGATGGATCTAATCAATGAATTTGAGAGAAATAATTGAGGACATTTGGCTCAGCATCCTCTGGGTACCTCTCTTTCAGAGTTAGTGTAACTGGGATTTGGGGCCCTTTCTCCCGTGTAATAGCTTAGCAGATTAAGACCTACTTCTGCAAGGAAGAGCCTGTAGTTCTGAGGAGAGAAGAAAGGTTTAGTCAGGTGATACATTAGCAAGCCCTTTCTGGCCAAAAATCTAAAGTAATCTCTAATTCAACTATTATGAGTAATAAAGATTTCCATTTGTCTGACTCCTATGTCCTATTTCTCAGTTGTTTCAAAATTTGCAAGAAGGAAGAGATGAACAAAATAGAAAAGTTCTCAGTTTTAAGCGCATGCATTATAAAATCATACTGCTAAGCCATCCTTTGAAATTATATAGATTTTAAAGCCAAAATAGAAAATGATTAGGTAAGAGCAGCCAAGTTTTCAACAGTAAATAATATGTATTCTATTTTTATTCTATGTTCCTTTTAGTAAGACAAAAAAAATTAGACTGTTATTCCTAAATTTGTTATCCATTTCTTGTGAAGGAAATTTGTATTGGCCAGTATGTTAAATGTGTACATAAATTTATTATTTGGGGATTTGGACAGCAGAATAGTTTTACATTTATTTATGCTAGCCTCATAATGAACATTAATTCTTTTGACATAGCAGACACTATTATTCCCAGGAACACCACATCTGCAACGTAACCATATACTTTGAACTATTATCTTTATCATCATATCAAATAGTATTTTTAGATGGTTTTCAAAACATTTTCACTGACGTTCTTTTACTCAACCTTTTTAACAGCACCAGAAATAAATATTAGGCAAATAGTTTTATCTATATTTTAACAATGGAAAAATTCAAAAAGAGAGATTGTGTGATTTCTTAAAGTTACTCAGCTAGTAGTAAAAAGGTTGATCAGGTACCTAAGTATCCTGCCTTTTATTCCTACATAATCTTTATGTATTTATTATATTCTCATGATATTACATATTTACCTGCAGTATTAATCACAGGTAATCAAAACTATGATTTGTTCACTTGCCTTCCAAGAGCATATTACTTCAGTGTAATTAAAATACTTACTGAGGCATATGAATCTTTTCAAGTTGCTTGCTTGGGCCCTTCCAAGTGTACTTCCACTTTAACCTAATAAACTCCTTGTTGCTTTTACTTGCTTAAAAAAAATAAAGAGAGATAGAGAGAGAGAGAGAGAGAGAGAGAGAGAGAGAGAGAGAGAGAGAGAGAGAGAGATTGAGAGAGTAACCAGTACATGGTTTTAGCAAATAACAAGAATAATGGGAGGCTCTAAATGTGTTAATTAAATATAAGATAGGCATAAAAACAAAAGAATAAGATGTAACCCCTAAGGAGGGCACATAACACAAAAATAGCTAGAATACTTGTTGATATGTGCTATAATAGAGACAGGTACATTGTGCCAGGGGAACAGATGACAGAACATTCATGGTGCTGTATTTTAGATGATTCTACAAATGGTGTACCATAGACTCACTGAATGTTCTTTATGTTGGAAAGAAAAGAATTGGAAGTAATGAAGCATGAAGAGCTCCTTGTCAGAATTTTTCAAAGAAAGATACCTTAGAATCCATGAAAATCAACAAAGAATGAAGGAATTTAAAACCCCAAAGATCTTAGATGAAAAAACTCAGTCCTACACATTTTTATTAGAGCAGTGACATCCAGATGGGGTGGAGGGCAGAGGGGAGATGCATAATGGCATGTACATGTATATTTAGTAGTAAAAGAAAGCACTGAACCAAGGCATTAACCAGACACATTTCTAACCTTGACACGAGCTGCTGACAAAATGGCCCTTAGGATAAACAGCACAATTGGCCTTATTTTGACCTGAGTCAGCAGGAGCTTTAGCAGGAGTTCTGTCATGTAAATACCCTCTTGAACAAAAACAGAGCACATTGTTCCAAGTTGCCCAAACAGAGCTGGCAGTTGGTAAATGACACAGGAGAGCTTGGTTAGAGGCAGAACAGGGAAAGGATCTCTTTTAGGAGGAGTGGTGGGTATTAAGGGGATTTAACAGAGTGAAAGGAAATTATTCTAGGAAAGATAATATATGAATCCAAAATACTTTGGCACTTTAATCAAATATGCTGCTTAGGGAAAAAGCAGCCTGCACCCCAACACCTGCTGGACCTAATGGACTCTGAAATGTTGTTTCAGAATTAATCAAGTCATTTAAAATCATAGCTGCAGTCTCCATTCACTACTCCTGTGCATAAATGTGCTGATCCTGATACTAATCCATGTCGGGTGACTTGAGCAATATATCACCATAATTGCCATTTTAGGGCTGCAAATTGGAGCTAAAATAACCAGATGCAAAAGAGATGGCCATAGCATACTCTCAAGATGGATCTTCAAAGTTCAAGGAGAGTTCAAGCATGGAAGAGGCAATAGAAAGGGGTCAAGTGTAAGGGGATTGTTCATGTTCAAGAGGAATTAACTTTACAAATATATTGTTTCTGAGGTGGTAATTGTCCCATCTTACAGTTATTCATACCTCATTTACTCTTTGCATTCTTCTCAAGCACTTAATGAAATGAATTTGATTTTGACAAAATATTCTATTTCAAAATTGCCATTAATTTTCAAGATTTTTTATTCTTCTCTAAATTATCTGTTTTAAAGGGATAGAGACTAGATTTGGGTAATCTAATATTTCCCTAGATAATCTTCTGGCAAGAGTCCATGTCCATTCCAGATATATCCTTCCTAGCTCAGTCAATTAAATCATTGAACTAAAAAAAGTCACCTACATTCCAAATATCCCAAATTTGAAAGGCCTGGAAAAAGTTCTATCCCATGTGAGTAAGACTTAGGCAGTTTTCTAGTATCTTTAAGTTTCTCACTTAGGTGACTGTAAAAGCATGCAAATGAAAGTCTACCGAATAGTTATTTGCATAAAATTGAGACATATTTGGAAAACTGAGAGCAAGAGAGAACCCCTGTGACAACTTCAGTATCAAAATTGCTAAAACTGTTACTGTTACTTGATGCTTTGATCAAATCACCATCCCTTTAATACCTTTATAAAATAAATACCATAGAAAGGAAGCCCAATATATTATATTTCAAAACTCAAACTTGTTAACACAGCACTCAAAGACCTTCACAATCTGGGGCCAACCTACCTATTTAATGTATCTTTCTTCACAAGCCCTTGCACTCCAGCTTCTACTCAACAAAAGACACATCATTTCCCAAAGAACAGGTTTGCTTAAACCTTCAAGCCTTTTCAAATGTTTATCTTTCCAGATGTCAGTCCCCAGCTAGTACACTTACATTCATTTTTTTAATACCCAGCTGAAATGTCACCATCCTTGTCTGACCAGCCATCCCAATATAGTCTTTTTTTTTTACTTTCCAATAGTGGAATGCAAACTTCCATTGCAATCACTTATCACAGCACATTATAGATATTTTCTTTGTGTCAATCACCCTCAATTATATTGTGAGGTAATAGAGTAAAAGGACTAATTTCATAATTGTTTGAATAATATATTAAATGTAGGTAAAAGCAATTTGTAAAATTGTAAGACAATATTAAAACGAGTTGTTTTGCCAGTATTATTTCTCATAAAAAGCCATAGATATTTCTTGTATCTAATCTAGCAACCATCAGGATAATAATTTTCACCAAATTTATAAAAATTTTGACCATTATTTCTTCAATTTCTTCATTATCCTTACTAAATATAATATTGGAAGAAATAATGATCAAATTTTTGATGAAAATATTAAATCTTCCATTATAAGAACTCCACTAAATATAAGCAGAATAAACCCAAATAAAATCACATCAAGGCACATCATAATTAAATTGCTGAAAACTAATAAGGAGAACATTATTAATGTAAATGTGGCCAGGGAAAAAGGACATGTTGCATATAACAGGGGAACAAAGATAAGATTAACTTCGAATGTCAAAAGGCAATGTAATCCAAAAGATAATGCAATGACATTTTTTAAGTATTAAAAGAAAAAAGAGGTAAAACAAGAATTCTATATCTGGGGAAAATATCTTCAAAAATGAGGGTAAAGAAAGTGTGTTTTAGTGAAAACCAAAACTCAGAGAATTTTTGGATCAAACTTCCATTTAAGAAATGCTGAAAGTAAAGTAATTCTTCAAACTAATGCAAAATAAAACCATATAAAAAAATTCAATATACACACATTTGTTTGCTGATATGGTATGTGGTAAACATAACAGATATTTTAGTAATTTTTAAAGTTTTTTTAAGATATAAGTGAATATTTAAAAATAATAATAACAGTATTTTGAGGTTTATAACATGCAAAGAAATGTATATCAATAATAGAACAAGGGATTAGAGGAGGGAAATGAAGGTATACAGATCTAAGATTATTATAATCTGCATTAAATGGTGTAATATTATTTGAAGGTAGATTATATAAGGTAAATAATGCACAAACTAAGTAAAATAAAGATATAGTGTTAATAACACAAAAATATAGCTAAAAACAAACACTACAAAGTACTCAACTAAACTAATTCAAATGGAAACAGAAAAGAAGAAAAAGGAAAGACTATATAAAACAAAAAGAAAACAAATAAGATGATGGTAAAATTAGCCTCAACCATATTAATAATTACACTACCCACAAATTGTCTAAAGTTTCTAGTAACGAAGCAAAGATTTTCACACTGAACAAAATATTATTAAACCATATACTGTTTATAAAAAAATAAACTGAAAATATAAAGTCACAGATTAAAAGGATAGAAAAAAACATGGACACACTAAAAGAAAACTTAAGCAAATATATTAATAGCACAAAAAGTATACTTCAGGAAAAGGTATATGACAACATAAAACAGACATTTCAAAATAACAAAAGTATCAATTAGTCAAGAAGAACACAACTGAAAGCAAAAGCTAAAAGAACTGAAAAGATAAACAAACACACAATTATAGTTGGAGATTTCAGCACTTCACTTCAAGAAATTGATATACTAAGTAGATATACAAAAAATAAGAGTATATAAGACTTGAATAACAAAATCAAATAACTTGATATAACAGACATTTTTAGAACACTCATCCCAACAAAGCAAGCCTGAATAAACTTAAAAGGATTGAAATTGTACAGAGCATGTACTCTGACCATAATGGCATTAAATTAGAAATCAATAAAAAGTATCTAGAAATGCCCAAATATTTGGAAACTAAACACTCTTCTGAATAACTCATGGATCAAATAAGGTAAAAAGGGAAGTTAAAAACTTTTTAACATGATGTAAAAAAATATATATTTAACACATCAAAATGTGTGGGAAGCAATAAAACAGTGATTAAAGGAAATTTATTGGTTTAAATGCATATGTTGGAAGAATCTAAAATAAATGCTCTGAAGTTCTACCTTAAGAAGGTAAAATTGAATAGCATTTTTTAACTACAAAAAAGTAGAAGAAAGGAAATAATATTACTATGCTGAATCAATTAACATATAACTAATAAATCATCAAATAACAGAAAACAAAAACTGGTTTTCTGAAAAAATAAATTGAAAAACCTCTAACTGGACTAAACAAAAAAAAAAGGAAAGCAGAGAACACAATTAAATTTAACAAGTTATTTGAAAGGAACAAATTCCTTAAGATAGAAATTGCTAACACTAACACAAAACCCCCTATATCTAGTACAGAAATTGAATTTGTAAATAAAAACTTTCTCACAAAGAAAACTACAAGCCCAAATAGTTTTATAGTTGAAATCTAGCAAATAGTGGTGGTCAAATAATTCTACTGCCACAGCAAATACCTCAGAAAATAGAGTAAAGGACTCTTCCGACCTCATTCTAAAAGGCCTGCATTACTTTCATATTGAACCAGACAAAGACATTACAAAAAAAGGACATCTCAGACCAACAACTTTCATGAATACAGGTGCAAAAAAATATAGTATTAACAAATGAAATACAGCAACATTGAAAAGTTCGTGCATAATGACCATGTAGGATTTATCCAAAGAATGTGGTTGGTTTAACATTTGAGGATTTACCAATTTACTTAGCCAAACTAGTACATAAAGGAGAAAATTATCTAATCATCTCAACTGATATGGAAAATCTATTCGACAAAATTCTACACACATTATATTAAAATCTATCAGCAGATAAGAAATAGAAGAAACTTTTTCAACCTGATAAAGGATACCTGTAAAAAACTGATACAAGTAACATGATACTTAGTAAACAAAGATGAAACACTTTTTCCCTACATTAGAAAACAAGACAAGGTTGTGCTTTCTCACTATCCCTGTTTAACATGTCCTGGAGACTCTACCCAGTGCTGCAAAGCAAGAAAAATAAGCAAAAAGTATACAGAATGGAAAGGAAGGAGTAAAATTTTCTCTATTGTAAACACACAATTGTCTTCAGAAAAAATCTCACAGAATCTGAAAAAAAATTTAACAGATTAAGTGACTAACAGTCACAATATACAAATTTTTATACAAAAATCATTTGTATATCTAAATAGAGCAAACAATTGGGAAATATAATTTTAAAAATTGTATTTATAACAGCATTAAAAGGAATACTTAATGATGAATTTAACAAAACATATGAACTACCTATGACAACAAAAACATTGCTGAAATTTAAGAAAATTTGGAGAACTTTAAAAGGAAAAAGTTAGACAATGATCATGGGCTAGAAAACTCACTCTTCGAAGATGTAAATCTTTCCCAAACTGATCTATACATTTGATGGACTCTTAGACAAAATTCCACCAAGACTGTTTTGTGGAAATTTACAAACTTATTCTAAAAATTATAAAAATACAAAGAACCTAGAATACTCAATACAACTTTGAAAAAGAACAAAGGTAAAGACATGCACTACCTCAATTAAAGACTCAATGTAAAGCAATCAAGAATCAAGATAGTGATATTGACATAGTGTACAATGCATTAGAATATTTAGAAAAAGAACCACATCTGAATTGATTTTCAGCCACAGTATCTATGTAATTTTATTGAAAGGGGTAGTCCATTCAACAAATAGTGAACAAAGGCAAGAGCTTGTTGTCAAAAGGTGGAAAAGTGAACCTCAACATTTAACCTAAAATATATCTTAGACTGAAATGTAAAATTTAAAGCCAAAAAACTTCAAGGAGAAAATATAGGAGAAATGGGGAAAAGAAAATCTCCTCAGTAAATGGTAATGGAAAAACTGGACAGCTACATGCCAGAGAATGAAACTGGATTACTGTCTAAATCCACAAACAAAAGTAAACTCAAAATGGATTAAAGACCTAAATGTAAGACATGAAACCATAAAACTCTTAGGCAAAATCTCTTGAACATAAGCATGAGCAATTTTTTCCTGGACACATCTCCCCAGGCAAGGGAAACAAAAACAAAAATGAACAAGTGGGGCTACAATCCAACTAAAAATCTCTGTACAGCAAAGGACACCATCAACAGAACAAAAAAGGCAGCCTACAGTATGGGAGAATATATTCATAAATGATTTATTCAATAAGGGATTGACATCCAAAATATAAAAATAAGAACATTGATGGACTTAGAGGGTATTATGCTAAGTGAAATAAGCTAGGTGGACAAAGACAAATAACATATGATTTCACTTATATGTGGGATCTAAAAACAAAAAGAACAAAATAGTATTAGACTCACTCAGAGACACTGAGAAGTCACTGGTGGTTACCATGGGGGAGGGGTTAGAATGGGTGAGTGCATGGGGTGGGTGAAGAGTATAAAAAGGCACAAAGTCTCAGTCAAAATATAAGTTAGTCACAGGGATGGAAGCACAGCATGGAGAATACAGTCAAAATGGTAACTATACTAGATGGGATAAGGATTTAATAATGTGTATAACTGCTGAAACTGCTGAATCACCATGTTATATACTTGAAGCCAATATAATATTGTATATATTTCAATTTAAAAAATACACTTAAAAAAAGGAACTACAGGAGAAAATCTTCTTGACCTTTATGGCTAGGTTTTCTAAGTAGAACACAAAGTAATATTAAAGTAAAACTTGATAAACTGGACTTCATCAATAGTAAAACTTTTAACATTTAAAGTTTTCCAAAGTATAAAACAATTCTTACCACACAATACTAAAAAGATGAATTACCAATGCTTTTAATGGGCAATAAATTGATATGTCATAAGGTAGATATACAAGTGGCCAATAAAGACAGGAAAGGATGCTCAATAGAATACATGCTTCTGGCAAAGACAGAATTACAGAGAAAAGATTTCTTCTCATGCCTGAAAAACTAAAAAACTGGACGAATATGTGAAACAGTAACTCTCAAGACATTTGAAATCAAATAAGGAGAGATCAGCTAACCTAACAAGATTAGTCCTATGATTGCCCCAGCATACCACCTAGAAAAAATTTTCAGGCTATGGTGATAACCAGGGAAGTTAGATGGAATGCAAAAGTCTCCTTCATTTGAAGAAAAAGTTGAAAGTTGCGGAGGTCAAGACAGCCAGACTTTGTAATGCAGAGTACCAAAAAGAATAGAACTGCAAAGACAGAGAACTCTAGAGATCTGAAGGTCTCCCCCAAGAATTTAGGATTTATTAAAACAAACTACCAGAAACTAGAGGAAAAAAAAAATCAAAAAGCATTAGAAAGAACAGTCCCTATGGCACACACGAACACAGAACTAAAATTAATGTCCCTTCTCATCAGAGTATAATTCCTCACACTTCATGTGGCATTTGGTAGAAAGAGTATCCCTCAGTATTGGACAAATTATACGCAGACTAAATTGTATTATGATCATGCTCATCAATGCCTTAAGAGCAAGAACTGAAAGGACCTAGCTGTTTCTAAATTACTTAATAACAACATAAATGCATACATTTTTAAGAATATTCTATCAGAGATTCAACAAGTTAAAATTCATAATGTCTGGCATCAAATTAAAAGTTAAAGGCATGCAAAGACATGATCAAAATGAGAAAAATCAGTATATTCAATCTAAAACAAATGTGACACAGATGATTAAATAAATAAGTATGATAAAAAGTTATACTTTTTAAGTTACTCATTATGTTCAAGAAGCTACAGGAAAAAAAATTGACATATTAAGTAGAGACTCTTTAAAAGGACTGAAATTTAATTTCTAGAGTTGAAAATAATGTCTGAACTGAAACATACAATTAGTGAGATTAAGAATACATATTGCCCAAGAAAAGATTAGTGAGCTTCAAGCTCACTAATACAGCCCCCCAAAAAGCTATCTAAAAGTACTAGTACTAAACATTACTTGTACTTATCATGAAGTAATATTACTTGAACATAGACTGTGATAAACTAAAGATGTATACTGTAAACACCAATGCAACTACTAAAATAACACAACAAAGAGTTATAAGTGACAATGAAACAAAGGAGATAAAATCAATTGTTAAAAAAAATTTCTATTAATGCAAAAGAAAGCAGAAGAGAATGGGAAAGGAATGAATTAAAAGGGGAAAAAAGGGAAAGCAAGATGGCAGGATGAAACCAAACTTTATCAGTGTAAATGGATTAAAAAGCACAAAAGCAAAAATTAGCAGTTTAGACAGAACAAGACCCAACTATACAAAATTCTTCCTACAAGAAACACCCTCTCTATACAAAGACACATTCAGTTAAAAGTAAAAAAGATGAGAAAAAAAGTATACCATGAAAACGCTAATCAAATGCAAGCTGAAGAAGCTCTATTAATATCAAAGTAAATTTCAAAGCAAACACTATCACCAGGGATAAAAAGG
Source organism: Manis javanica (assembly GCF_040802235.1). Classification (NCBI taxonomy): domain Eukaryota; kingdom Metazoa; phylum Chordata; class Mammalia; order Pholidota; family Manidae; genus Manis; species Manis javanica. The sequence continues at coordinate 110,148,901 of NC_133160.1, forward strand.
ATCATTCTACAATAACAAAGGAATCAATTCAGTCAAAGGACTTACTAATCCTAAACACTTGTTAACCTAATAACAGAATTTCAAACACAAAATCTGATGGAACTGCAAGGAAAAACAGATGAATCAACAATTACAGTGGGAAATTTCAACTTTCCTCTCTCAATAATTGATAGAATAGATAAAAATTCATTAAGGAAATAGAAGACTTGACTAACACTATAAACAAAATTAGTATACTTGTTTGGCATTTATAAAGCATTTCACCCAATAAGAGCAGAATATGCATTCTTTTCAAGTGCACATGGGTCATTTACCAAGACAGAACTGTATTCTGGGTCATAAAAGAACTCTAATAAATTTTAAGGATTTCAAATCTTATAAAGTATATTATCTAACCACAAACAAATTAAATTGGAGATCTATAAAAGAAAACTATACAAAAATTCTCAAATAAAAAACTTCTGAATATCTCATGGATCAAAGAAGAAATCAAAAGAGAAATTAGAATGGATTTTGAATGGAATGAAAATGAAAATACAACATCAAAATCTATGGAATGTTCCTAAGGCAATACTTAGAGAGCAATATTAGCACTAAATGTCTCCATTAAAATAGAAGATCTCAAATCAATGACCTCAACTTGCTGGGAAGGAAGAGCAAGTTAAACCCAAAGTAATTAAAAGAAATAAAACAATAAAAAGCAGAGCAGATATCAATTAAATAGAAAACAAAATCAATAAAGAACATCAACGCTTCTCAAAGTGCTTTTTTTAGGAAGACCAATAAAAGTAATAAACCTCTAACATGACTAATGAATGAAAAAATAGATTACATAAATTGCTGATATCAGTGATGATAAGAGGCAATTTCATTACAGATTCTGTACATATTAAAAGAATAATAAGGGAATAGTAATACAGCTTTACTACAGTGACTAAACTTAAATTAAATGGACAAATTCCTTGAAAGGCACTATCTACTAAGGCCCCCCCAAAGAGAAATAGGTAATCCAAATCATACCATATCAATTAAGAAATGGAATTTTTAGTTAAAAAACTTGCTACGAAAATATCCCCAAATCCAGGTGGCTTCACTGAGGAATTTTTAACAAATATTCCTTTAAAAAAAAGGATGAAATAATACTAATTCTATACAAACTCTTCTAGAAAACTGTATAGGAATAAATATTTCCTAACATATTATATAAAGCCAGAATTACTCTAATACCAAAGCCAAAACAAATCTATTTCAAGAAAAGAATACTAGACTAATATCATTCATGAACATGAACACAAAATCCCTAATAAAATTTTGGCAAATAAAATCTAACAATAAATAAATAGGAGAATACATCATGACTGAATGGTTTATACCAGTAAAGCAAGTTTGGTTTAACTTTGGAAGTCAATGTAATTCATCATATGAACAGAATAAAAAAGAAAAATCATATCGTATTTCAATAAACACACAAAAAAAGTGTTTGACAAACTTTAACATTTATTCCTAAAAAACTCTCAGCAAACAAAACAGAATGGAACTTCCTCAACCTGACAGAGTATCTATGAAAAACTAGTAGCTAACATTATACTTAATGGCAAAAGACTGAATTCATTTCCCTTAAGATGAAGAACAAGGCAAAGAGGTCTACTACTTTATTTCTCTCAAAATTATACCAGAACTTCTGGCCAGTGAAACAAGGCAACAAAAATAAATAAAAGGCATTTAGACTGGAAAAGAAGAAGCATTCCATCTAACTTTGCATTCCATCTAACTGTGTCTTTATTCACAGACAACATGATCAACTGTGTAGAAATTCAATGGAATCTTTTAAAAGTCACTAAAATTGAGTTAGTGAGGATCAATACACAAGATAAATATACAAAAATCAATGGGATTTGTATACACTAGCAATGCTCAAAGGGAAATTAAAATTAATATACATTATCATCTAATCACATCAAAATATGAATGCTTATGGGAAATATGACAAAAGATGCATTTGACCTGCATACTGAACATAAAGTATTGCTGAGAGACATTAAAGAAGACTTAGGTAAATGGAAAGGCTGACTGTGTTTATAGATCAGAATATTTAATATTATTTGATAGATTTGTCAAGTGTATCAAAATTTATTTCTAACACAATCCTAATAAAAATCTTAGTAGTTTCCTAAAGAAATTTACAAGCTGACTTCAAATTCATTGAGAAATGCCAAAGACATAAAATTGCGAAAACAACATTGAAAAAGAGCAAATAAAAAGAACACTACCTGAGAAATCATAATGTGGTAACTATAAAGAGATTATAGACTACTAGATGAATTCAAGGGAATAGAGTCCAGAAATAGACCATACATATACAGTTCTGTAATTTTTGACAAAGACAATTCAGTGAAAAGGATAATCTTTTCAATAAATAATGCTCAAACAATTGAATATCTATTTTAAAAAATTAATACCCATCCAAATCTTGAACTGTGTACAAAAATTAGCTCACGATACATCACAGATCTCAATCTAAAACTTAAAACTACAAAACTTCTGGAGGAAAATAAGGGAAAAAAAAAACTTTGTAAGCTTGAGTTTTGCAAAGTTTTCTTAGCTATGACACCAAAAGCACAAATCATAAATATGAGAAAAATTGATAAAATTGGATTTCACCAAAATTTAAAATTTCTGCCCTGCCCAAACAGTGTGACAAGAATGAAAAGATAGGCCACAGACTGACAGAAAATATTTTTAAATCACGTAATTATATTCAAAATGTGTACATAACTCATAAAACTCAGTAAGAAAAAAAAGAACCCAACTTTTTTTAATGGGCTAGAGATTTGAACAACCAGTTCACCAAAAAAAGAGATACAAATTGCAAATAAGTACATGAAAATGTGCTCAACATCATTAGTCATAAGAGAAATTGCAAAGGAAAACTACAACATGACATTACTTTACACCTATGCTAAAATTAAAGAGGTTAACCTTTCCAAGTATTGATGAGGATGCAAAGCAATTGAAATTTTCATATACTGTCTTGGGCAGTATAATTGTAACCACTTCAGAAAACTGGCAGTTTCTTAAAAAGTTAAACATACACCTAACTCATGACCTAGGCACTCTGCTCCTATGTATTTACCAAAATGAAAGCACATGTCTATTCAAATACTTAAACACAATTGTTCATAGTGATTTTATCTGTACAGCTAAAAAAGTAGAAACAATTCAGATGCCAATGAACAGGTAAATGGAGAAATAAACTGAAGTATGTCCATATGGTGGAATGCTACTAAACAATAAAAATGATAAACTATATACACACAACATTGATAAAAATTAATTATGCTGAGTGAAAGAAGACAAACAATAGTACATAATGTATAATTCTATTTATATAAAATATAAAATTTTCAAACTATATATTATAAATAGAAAATAGATCAGTGGTTGCCTGGGGATGGAGGTTGGGCAGAGAAGAGACAGGAATTTTAAGAGGCACGAGAAAACTTCATAGATATGTGCATTATCTGGATTATGTAATGGTTTCATGAATGTATATATATGTTAAAACCTATCAAATTGTATATTTGCAATATCTATAGTTTATTATACCAATTACACTTCAGTAAAACTGATTTAAAAATACTCAACCTCTAACCATCACAGAAATACAAATTAAAACCAAAATGAGATATCACTACACACAAGAAAGTCTAAATAAATATGACAATACCAATTGTTGGTAATGATATATAGCAACTGGAGTCATACATTGCTTTGGGAATCTAAAATGTTACAATCACTTTAGAAACAAGTTTGACAATTTCTTTAAAAAAGTAAATATACACCTACTATATGACCTAGGAATTATGCTCATATGTGGAAAGTTATGTTTACATGGACTTCTACTCAAATATTCATGGCAACTTTATTAGAAGTAGCTCAAATCTGGAGACATTCCAAATGCCCATCAGCAGGTGAATGCATAAAGAAATAGTAATATACCATGTAATATAATACACAGCAACCAAATGGAATTAGCTGCTGATATACAGAGTAACATGGAAGAATCTTTTAAAATTTATGCTACATGAAGGAAACCAAACCAAAGAGAGTACATACTGAATGACTATGAATAATACTGAAATCCATTCTTATGAAATTCTATTAGAAGTAAAACTAGTTTAGAGTGATATAAAGCTCATTAGTAGGTATTGGCTAAAAAGGGATAAAAGGGAACTTATTGGTGTGGTGGAGCTGTTTGATATCTTAGCTATGGATGTGGTCATGTATATATCAAAACTTATCACACTTAAAAAAGGGTGAGTTTATTGTAGCTAAGCTACCTTTAATAAAATTGATTTTTTTTAATTTTAATAAATCAACTACTTTCTAGGAAAATATTCACTACCAAAATTAAAGAGGCAGAAACTTGAAATAGCTATTATGGAAGAAATTAAATCAGTGAACAATTTTATGAAATAGAAACCTTTAACAGATTGAATACTTACAAAGAATTGTGTAAATAACCAAAATTGAGGACAAAACTTATAGAAATCAGAAAAAAAAGATAATTTTTGGTTTATAAAGAATTAATTTTCAGTTTTAAGGGTAAGTTCTTTCAATCTTTTTAGGAACTGATCATGTCTGTTCCATAGCACAGAAAAACAGAATAAACTTAATGACATTAGTAAAAAGATGAAGTTATTTAAAACCTGTAAAATATCAAATCCATGTAAAACTAAAGAACAAAATTCTACTCTGACCAAATAAGATGTCTTAAAAGAATTCAAAGATGGTTCAATATCTTAATATTGTTTTATGCACAAATAAGCAAAAATAGAGGAATTACATATTCTCCTAAATCAATGGCCAAAAAAGCATTTGATAAAGAGATACAGTTCTGACATAAACATTTTAAACTAAGATTAAACAGCTAATTTCTTAATATGTTGAATTAAATTTCAAATTAAGGATGATATCTCACATAATGGAAAAATATGTGCAGAAACATTCCAATACAAGTCAAGAACACATAAGAATATTACAACTAGTATGAATACTGTCATGGAAATTCTAATCAATGCAATGAAACAAGAAAAATAAATAAGAGGTATGAATACCAGAAAGGCAGAAACAAACATTTTTTTAGAAGATAATACATAATATGTGTTAAATTAAATCCCAAGAGATTAATTAGAAAAAATGTATAATAATTCAATAAGATGGTCATTTATAAAATACATATATGAACATTCAAGGACTTTCCAACATCTCAATAATAACACATTAAAATACCATTTTCAGTAGGTATCAAAAATATTAAATACCTAGAAATATACCTAACAAGGTAACTGTGGAACTCACGAAAGCTTAAAAGTTTACTGAGGAAAATACAAAAACAATTAAATACATATGGTTAGCAAGGCTGGATTTTTACAGTGTTTAAATTTTTCATCATTAAATTATAAATATCACCTAATTTAAAGAAAATTTCCATGTGGTATCTTGTTTTGTTTTCCATGCTGAGTTTTGTTTTGGTTTTAGGACTTGAAAAAAAATTGTCCTAAAGATTATATGAAGCAATAAACTTTCAAAAACAGCAGTTTTTTTAAAAGATTGATACTAATTGACATTTGCAGCAACAGAAACAATAATTTAGATATTTTGAGAGTGATAATAGACAATTAATGGGACAAAATAAAAAGCCAGAAACAGATGAAAATACATAAGTACATTTTAAGTTAAAAAGGTAGAAATTTGAGTTATTGGGAGGGAAGGATAAGTACCACCCAGATAAATAGTAAAGAAATACTTCTGTTCTATCTGCTTTTTAGATAAAATAAAGTCAAGGCAGTTAATTTTAGATGTACTAAAAAAGGTAAATGTGATAATGAAAACATAACTAGAAAAATATATAGGTATACATTTATTTGATCTCTAGTTGGTAAATACACAGTTTGACCAAGTAAAAATTATACACTTCTCTACATGTCAAAGTTATCTAAATAAATTTTAAAGGAAAGTAACAATTTAAGAAATTTTCCAGTATATAGGATGAATAATGGGTTAATATAGTGCTTAAAAATTAATTAATTAAACAAGAACAAATTAACCATACAAAAAGAAATCCAAGTAGCCAAAAAAATGTAAAAATGTTCAAGCTAAATTACTGATGAATGAAATAATTAAAACTGACAATATTGTCTTTCCCAATTGAATATTTGTCCCTTATCACAAAGGCAAAAAAATTTAAAATAGTAACACCAGTATTGTTAAAAGTGTACTAATTTTTATATTCTGCTGGTGGGAATATAAATTGGATATTATTTCAAAATGTCATTGAGCAGTATGAACTAAAAAATATACGTAATTTCATATTCTTCTAGCTCAATCATACTTGCACATTTATGTTTAAGGATGATCATTATCCCTGTACTTATATAGTGAATAAATGTAAATGATCTAGTTATCTACAAAAGATTATAGCATACTAGTACAATAAATACTTACAAACCAAAAGAAAATCATATTTTAGAAGAATAGCATATGTTCATGAATATATTCAATTATTATGTTAAATATTACATTTGGTATGATTCCAAATTCATAAAGATCTATGCCTGGGGCAAAAAAAAGTCTTAATGTACAACAAGGTTTTATGTATTTTTTTCTGCATGCTAACTTAAAGGGGACTGTTCTTTTCTTCTCACTTTTCCAATATTTTATAAATTTTCTATACTAAAAAATTACTTTTAGAATCAGAAATTACTTTCTATGATTATACAAGTAATGTTTCTCTTCCTGTTAGTCAAAAGATTTCACCAAGCATCCTCCTGGCCCCAGCCAGTGCATGATGTGCCCTCTGTCTGCTTCCCCAGTCCCGGGACAGGACACGAGTCTGTCTCCTCACCTAGACTACAAACACATGGAGGGAAAGGACTCTGTCCTGAGCACTGAGGCACCACATGAATGCTAAGAGGTAGAAACAGACAGGCAGAAAAGACAAGGAAAAGCCAACTCAGGAAACATGGAGAGCTACTGGAGGAGAGGTGAGGTACAAAAAGCACCTTTTTTACCCCAACCCACCCCCACAAACACAGGTAAATTGTATTATTTATGTTTGCCTTCTTTTGCCCCCATCCAGCTTCATGAAAATAAGGGCCAGTTAATGTTTCCCGATCACTTAATACTACTTACAAAATTGGTACTCAGACCACACCTCCGAAAGCCACATGGACTCTATTAATTAACTACTCCAATTCCAGTCCTGTGAGAGTTTAGAGGCACGCAAAGCACAGTGGCAAAGAAGCCCTCTGGGGTCAGACTCCCTGGGGCAAACACTGGTTCCACCACCTAAAAGCTGTGTAACCTTGAACGAATTTCCTACATTCTTTGTGCCTCAGCTTCCCCATGTATATAAAATGGATATTATGACGATTAAATGAGTTAATACATGTAGCATGTACTTAACACAGCCTATATAAGAGTTACATATGGGGCTGTAAAGTAAAATCATATTTACCCAGGATATGCAACAAATTAACTTTTTGATCAATATTTATCACAAACATGGCACCAGAATCAGGTCACCTCATCCTTTGTCAGACATGTATACTGTCTAACTTGTCCTAGCAAAGTATTATTAACAATTTACTGGAAAAAATCTTGAAGAAATTAAGTAATACAAATAGATTTCTAAGGCTTTCAGTTTCACATAAGCACTAAAAATAGTCAACATCATTCCTATTCTAACTTGCTTTAGACACCAAATCTGAGCAACAAAGAAAATTATAAACTTAAGAGATGTTATCCTAAAGAGCAATTTTACAGTAAATATTTAATTATTCTTCATCAAGTTATAACTTCATCAAATTAAAACTTTATCTTTACTGGTCTTTATAGTTTGAACAAATGATAATATAAGATTGTAGAAAAATTGTTAACAGACCTCTTTCCAGTTCCTTTTTCCTATCAGGCATTTGCAAACTTCTACTTTCTAAATTAATTCAGCTATTGACATCAAGGAGAGGTGACAGATTTCTGTGTCTGATGCTTGCACTTGTACTTTTTCCTGTGGATTCATGTGTGTGTGTGTGTGTGTGTGTGTGTGTGTGTATGTGTGTGTGTCTAACAGTTCTTGTATATCAACAGAGAAATAGTGCTTAAAGAAAACATGGTATTATTTCGAATTTACCGAGCATCATAATTCCTCCAGGTGGTAAAGATACCTCGAGACAAGTGCTGGGCATAGAAGCCACAGGGCATAAATCTGCAAAGAAGTAAAAAGCTAACCTTCTGAAACAATATGGCTTCTCTCTCACTTACCAACTTTACATCTCCCTGTATGGCCCCGGAAGATGACTGGTTAGCCAGAGATGGGTAAGATTCCTCAAGGGAGGAACAACCTAATACAGGCACAGTCGCAGGAGGGCCATCAGGTGAGAAATTAGGGATCAACAGTGGTGAGGCTTAGAACCTCACTCCCCCTGTTTTGAGAGAAATCTGCATCTGTGGATGTTTTAAGGCCCTTGTCTAGCTTGGATTAACACATAGTCTACAGGCACACACCTGATCATCTACAATTGCTCTCTTACAACACTAAACTATGTTTTCTACCTTTATCTTGCATCTACCTACCATTTCAGCATTTTATTAAAAATAAAAATAATAATAATAATAAAGGGAGAAATGTGGGATCCACATATAAATCAAGTATAAAATTCAAACGAATATTCATATCTGACCTGATTGTTTATAATTCATAATGCGTGATCAAAACAAAGTTTCTGTGATGAATGCCCTTGTACTGTTCACCATGTAAGAACTTATTCACTATGTAAGAATTCGTTCACTATGTAAGAACTTGTTCATTATGCTTCAGAAGATTGGAGACTGGAGAATTAGGCTTGAGATGCATTAATGATTGTGCATTGAGCATTGACCCCCCTATACAGAATTTTTACCTCATCTACAAGACTTGTTCTGTCTTTTTCAGCCTCAGCGATGTCTATATTCAATATTAAATGCCAAACAAGCCCCCTGTGACATTCTGAAAGACTCATCCTATCTTAATAGTGGCAGTCGGTGGCTCAGAGCAGCCCAAATGGACTAAGGGAACACATGACAGATGCAACTGCAAAAGACAGAGAAAGAAAGGAATCACTTCCTTTTTCTAAGCTCAAAATGTCAACCATGGCTCCTTAATTCAGCCAGCCCCTGCCAGCTTCAGCATATTAGATGTGCAAAGCAGTTGTTAAAAAAAAATAGAAAAAATAAGTGAGCCTCTAAAGGGAAAAGAAAAAAAGGACATTTGATTAAGCCATAGAGCTAAGGGGATAAGAGATTTCCAGTTCCACCTCTATAACTAAATCAAATTTAATTTAAAAACAAGAATTGTCAATTGCAATGTCAAATGAGTTCCATTCACTGTGTGTCTGTTCTTCCCACTTTTAATCAACTATTCATGTTGGGTTTTATGCCTTCTGAAGAAAACTTTAAGTTTAGAGTGAAAGTAGCCCTATATAAAAACATATCTTAAAGTAAGAATATATAAGAAGATTCCCAAGTGTCTAAGATATCCTTTTTTGTCATAAATACTGTCATTAATGAAAATGTACTGGGCAGCCACCAGACACAGAGAACTATTCCAGGAATAATATAATAAGATTTGACATGAGTTTCCAAACAAAAAGAAAGGTTAGGTTTAAATATTTCAGGAATTTTCTTCTCTAAATTGCCAAATCAAATGTTCGCTTATATTTTTTTATGATGACTCAACTCAAATACATAAAATGTTCACTTATATTTTTTTATGATGACTCAACTCAAATTATAAAGAGTGTGAACTAAGGTACCAAGAAATACCCTTTTGGAATGAAAAAGAAAAATAAATAAATAAAAACAAAAGCCTCTACCATTACCTACACCATCTCAACTCCAGCAATTTGATAGTAAGAGCAAAAATACTAATGTCAGTAAGTAATAGTATTTAGACAGCAATGTCTTTCAAAAATTCTTAATGCTTTATGGATATAAGATAATTAATTCATCACAGCCAAATTGCATAGATTGGTTATTTCTAATTTCTCTGAAATTCCTAGTTACAATTAAGACTATTTTATTAAAAGGGTATCATATAATTATAATATCATTATAATACCTTAGAAGAAATTAAAAGTCAATGTTATTGATATAGGTATTCATATCTGTCTGCTCCTATTCTTTCCTTGCTAAGACACGGTGAATTTAGGTAGAATTTCTTCAAAGTTCCCAACACCATTTTCAGGCACATTGGTTCCCTAAAGTGGAATCATATTATGCCTTCATGAGGTATGTCTGTGGGGATGGAGTGAGGGCAAGAGGGTGACTTGAGATAATCATTGCTAAAATGCTTTATTTGCACATGATAATTTTTCCTTTCATAAATATCAGCAAATATGCTCTCTCCTTTCCTTCTCCCTCTCTCTCAGGATATCAGGCAGAGATAAGAGTTATCAGTAAAGGTCATCCTCAATTTCTGTACAGAAATGATCTGTCTCCAGTATGTAATAAACATTTATCCATGCCTTTATTAGCTATATTGAAGCTGACAGTTCTGTTAAACCATTTTCTTTCATTTTGCTAGGTCATGACGGTTAATGCTGCTAAAAAAAATCTCATCACTGCTTTGGATCACTGTATTGTCTTCCCTGTATTATCAGAATTTTGTGAAGGTAAGCACTGGCTGGAATGACCTATTAAAGTTACAGCCCGTTGAGTTTCTGGTTTTGGGGTTTTTTTTCCTCTTTTCATTACAATAAAAAGGCAAAGGAGTGCAAAGAATAAATTTTCCCGAGATGTTCATATTAAGTTGGGCAGTTGACATGTTCAGTCAATTCTCAATTATTCACGGCAAAAAGGGCCAAGCATCAAATATAAATGCAAACTGTATACAATCCAAAAATCTGCATTTGGCTGAATCTTTTACCAGCATATTCTCAGGATCTAAAAGGACAGCTTCACGTTTTACTCAAATTCCTTTCTCATCTCCAGGGATCAGTTCTCAGGAGTGGACAGATGAAGAAAAAGCAAAAACAAGAACTAACCCACCAAACAAACATCCCCAGACAACTAGGGGGCGCAGCTGAAAAGCAAGATGGAGGATGCAGTCTGCCTCTGCGCCTTTCCGTCTTTGCTTCATCCGTGCTACTTAGCCTCTCCTCTCGTTCAAAGCAATTTTAAGAAATCTTTGCTCTCGATAAATGAAAAACAAAATAGCTATGAAAATATCTGCTTTTGTTAATGGATTAAAGATCTTATAAAACTTGATAAACAAAGGTTAGTTGTCAATTTCAAGGAAATACAGTTCAGATAAATAAGGAAATAAACTATCTGAAATTTCCAACGTTTCCCTTCAGTTAAACAAATATTTATTGAGCTCCTATTGCATACCAAGTACTATGGGAGATTCTAAAAATATAAAAATATGACTCATTTCTGCTCTCAAATAGCTCATAAGCAATAAGTCACACAAATAGATATTTAAAATTCATAGTGATATTAAGCAGGAGAAGAAACATCTTCCCCAGCCAGGAAGATCATAGAGGACTTCTAGGGGAAGACGAAGTCCAAACCAAAACTTGAAGAGCCAGCAGAGTTATCCAGGTGAATAAGCAAAAGTGTAGAGAAGAGCATTCCAGACAGAGGGAAGAGTGTTTGCAAAGGCACAGATGTGTGACACGGTTTTCTGTGTTTATAAAAAGAACTGCTGGGCTCTCTAAGTTGTGGAAGCACAGCAATCATAAACGTGGGGGAGAAGATTGGGAAGGAAAGGAAAGGAAACTGGAAAGCTGGGAAAAGTCCAAATTTGGAGGAGTAAATTAGTAGTCCTTCTAACATCATTTATATGCAATAAAGCAAGAACCCATATGACACTTTAATTCCATTACCTATTTGCTCTTTCCTTATTTATTCAATAAGGATTTTTTTGGTTTTTCTTTTTAGCATTTTCTACATGATGCCAGGCACTGTTCTAGGGGCCAGTGGTACAGTGGTGAATACAACCAGGTCCTGAACTCAGTGTGTTCATTTTGATGAGGATAGAAAGACAAGACCAAAACTCACGTCAGATGGTGACAACACATCAGAAACTGAACTCTAGTCTCTAGAAGTGAATTAAGGCTGAATAAAGAAGATAGGAATGTGAAGTGAGGGAATGGGAGCATGGTGAGCTATTTCATACAGAATTGGTCAGGACAAGAAATTCCTGAAAAGGCATAGTGGAGCAGAAACCTGAGAGAAATTCTAGGGAAGTGCGCTTGGCAAGTTGAAGAGAAAGCAAAGGGGCAGGTCTGGCGCAGAGTGAGCGAGAGAAGGTAGAGGCGATGGGAGAAGTACAGAGAGATGCAGATCACTACTGAGGGCAGTTTTCAAACTTTTTGGATAATCATCTAAAATAATACATTTTACGTAGTGACATATACATGAATGAGTCCTTGAGATATTAAAATAGAAATATTCAGAAAGTTTCAGGAAATAATATTATGTATTAAAACAGTATACTCTATTTTCCATTCAACTCACTTTATTGTTTAAATTTTGGTCACAACCCTTAAATTTATCTTATAACCTATTCATAGATCACAACCCAACAGTATGGAAAACACTGAGGCAGGGTCATGTAGACTACTTAAAAACACATGTTCTTTTCAAGATAATGAACACCTAGCCCAGTGTCAGAGACATAGGCATCCTAATACTGTTTGTTGAGTGAATAAACTAATGAATAAAAATAAGTAGGAGTTATTTATGGCCCAAAGTCTGAAGACTTCAAATTGGGCATTATCTTGCCAAAACAAAAACCCTCACAACTGCATGATCTTCAGATCATTGCATGTTACCAGGTGCACCAGAATGTACTCAGAATTTAACAGGGAATCATTATCAGTCACTTCTTAAAATGGACAAAGGTTTTCCAGAAAGGCCATTTAATGGAGGTAAGGGGAGAGTACATAAAATTTACTGAAAAAAAAAGGGCATTTTCTAGAACCCCAATTTTTCTTCTGAATAAAAGATAAATAAGATAAAGTAAGTTATGGGTAGGTTCCTAAAAAGATTCATTGTTGTTTGCATGGAAATTGATTTCTTTCTACCCTTTCATGATTTCCAAATAGGATTCCAAAATCTTCAGATGCAAGTGAGATCATGTGATGGATTCTGACTAGCACTTCTGATTATTTTTTTTAAGAATTGTATGCGAATAGAACAACATTCTTCATGAAATTAGCTGTGTATGTTTTCTAAAAGAACTGGAGTTAAGGAAATATATTTGTTCTGTAGAATAATAATTGGTAAAATTTACACAGTGCCAGGAACTGTTGTAAGCACTTTCACATATACAATATTAACTCACTGAATCTTAACAATAACTCTATGGGAGAGGTACAATTACTACCCCTAAAACAGGAAAGTGAGGCACAGAGAGCTAAAACAACTTACTAGTGCATTGCACTGTAATACCCTTTATGTATTAACTTACGTACTCTTCATAAGAGCCTTATTTTACAAATAAGGCAACTAAGGCACAGGGAGGTATTGCTTACTTTCTGTGATGCAACTCCTAATTGGTGAAGCTGGGATTGAGTCCAGGACAATCAGCTTCAGAGTCCATTTCCCTGACAACTGTGCCACTCTGCCTCCTACAGCTGTAATGTCTATGCCAAGTTAACACTGGAAAATAAGACAGTGCTTGCCAAGTGAGACTTTAAGGAAAATATGAGCTCCTCAGGAGAAACCAGGGGCCTTGCAATACATATTCAGCATCAATCAGATGACAATTTTAACATACTTACCACGAAGGACCTAACAAACATAACTTATGGAAATTTTATCTTGTACTTTCCCTAGTAAAATTCTCTACTAGAACTTTTAAATTATCTTGTGCCTGAATCAGCTCAGTTATTAACGTCTCTCTGCATCTGTTTTGATTTGCTTTTGCTTCACTCTTACTTAGACCCAAGTTTGTAACATTGGGCCTTGAAAAATTAAAAATACAAACATCCATTGAATATTCTGTGTCCATTTCAGATCTCATTTTTAAAACTGATAATTAAATATCTTTGGTGCTCACAAAGAGATGCAGACATCTAAACACATCTAGACACATCTACTCGGCACTTATAGTTCTTATTGAAAAGGAATAATTTCCCTTATACTCTCCATTAGTTGTTTGCTTGTCCAGCAACTTACATACACATATATACACATACAAAGAAAGAGTAGGGTGTTACCCTTGGAGTTCTGCTCCTTAACCTACACTACATTCTTGTTATCATAATAATGGTCATAGTATTAGCCACTTCCTTAAGAGCCACTGTTCTCCATGGGGATTTAGCACAAATACTCCAATCATAATTTATGTTAAAATGCTCTATGAACCCAAGTTGGAGGTGAAGTTTAGAATATAAACTCTTCTCACCATCCTGAGAACAAATGTAAACAACAGAATTGCACAGATACCATGATGCCCTCTGACCTTCATGTGTGAGGTCACCAGACTCAAAGAGATCAGACCCCTGTGGTCCTGGGAATCTCAAAGGGACATTTTAAACCACAGTCTAGCATTTTTTAATGAGCTCACATAAACTCGGCGCTGGGGCATGCTCAAAAGAAAACCATCCCTGTAACAACAGGTAAAGCCTTCAAATTCCTAAAATAAATTCAGCAGTTGATAAAGTAAGGAACTGAAATATCCCCTTTCCCATGGTGATGTGGTATTTTAAGCCAGGCTTTTTCTGTGAGAGCTTCCCACTGTTTGGATCAAAATGAATAAAAACAAAGGACCAATGCTTCACAGCTCAACAAATACTTCTTGTCCCTTTTAAAAGTATGTCTTGAAAACAGCCCATGATGATCAAAAAACACATTGTGATCAGGTCATCCTAATTTAACTCTCTACCTACCACATCTGTAACCTTGGATAAGCCCCCAATTCTCAGTCAAAATCAGTCTGTTCAAAGACGTATGTTAGTCTTTCTGTTTCTTTTCTTTGTCAGAAATTCCCTGAGCTCATTACAACAACTACCCTCCAAGTGTTGATTGCAGTATGATGTCGTGGCAAAGATGTACCAGAATCTCCCATGTGATACGATTAAGACAACTCCTCCTTATAGTGTATTCTGTGCCATACTATGCCAAAACATAGCTGCGCTCATAAATCTATTTTCAAATGATAATGCCCTAAAGACTTCAAGTTTATCCTCTGCATTGATACCAGGAAAAATACAAGAGTAGGAATTACATGAAAGAATAATCTGTCTCTTCTGTTTAGCACTTTTAACATGACAACTTCAAATCCTACCTGATACTGAGCAGAACTTTAAATGAAAGAGTTAAATTCACTGAAGAAAAACAAAGTGCATCCAGCCACAAAATACAAAACAAACAGAAACAGGTATCAGCGTGTGGCAACAGCCGCATCTCTAGTCTCTGTCATTTAGTGGATGTGTTGTCCCTATATTTCAGGAAGAGACAAGTAGTCACCAAGAAGAAAAACTATTGATCTACTAACAAGTTCAATACAAACATAGTGCAATAGAAATAAATTTCGCTCAAAACTCAGAAGCTTCCCTCTGTGTAATAGTTAAATTACTGACTCCCAGGCAAAACAAAAATCCTGCCCTTAAGCCATAATCAGCACGATCCTTTGTTTGCAGTCTTACAGGCTGTTCAAGGGACAACCCTGATGGTTTGACCAAAGGGAAACAACACATGAGCAGCTCAGTACAGGCTAAGCAAACAGGAGCCTCCCAGTATGAGAATATTAAATTATTACGGCTGCAACAGGGGGCACAATTGTTAGTGGCCCCCTCCCACTTCCGGCCTTGCTTCTCTCTTCCCTGCAGTGAGTGTTCATTGTCATCCCAAATATTCAAGTGCTTTGATAGTAATAAGATTGTCAAGAGAATAGCAGGAAACTTTCAGTAGAAACTCAATTTTCAAAAGCCAGCTGTGTTCTCCCCTGATTGCTCTTCCTAAGAAGATACCTTCAAAAAGCAAAAGTTTTCCTATTTAAAAAATGAGAACAAAGCTCCTATTATATGTAAACACACATGCCAAGGGTCTAAATTTAGGAGTACAAACGTACATCAGTAATTCTATACTATAAATGATCCAGAGAATGGATGCTACATGACAGAGAGTCCAAGGGGAGGCAGAGGGCGCAGAACAGGCTGACTCTTTCTTAATCTAACATTCTGTTTAGAGTTGAGGGTGTGTTTCCCCCATCCAAAGAGCCTTAAGTGGATGCATGGAAGGAGACAAGGTCTTAAATCAGGGATGATCACCCATGTGGGCGTTACCGATGGCACCTTGTTAGAAGACACAGTTTGAGCTTCTTTCTTTCTTTTCATTTTGCATGACATTCCACTAAATAGACCCAGTGAGGTGGGTGTAATGTGTTTTTTTGGAGGAACACTAGTATTGTTAACATGTTCAATATCTGTACTTCTTAAAGTTTGATTCAGAAAACCTTGCTCTTTTGTCCCGATACAATAATGGTTTTAGGGAAACACTACCCTTTTGCTTTCCTTTCTCCAATGCTATTTGGTATACAGCCATTTTAAATAAAAAGTGCCAATGGATTGAAAAAAAAAAACAGCAGCTGGAGACTAAAGCTCTGCAGGTGGCTGCTGATAAATACAGTATTGTAACTTGCTGGCAGGAGCACTCTCAAAGTGTTCTGAATACGGGTCAAAGAGCTTGACAAATTCACAAGTCAATTTTAAACTGCAGTCTACATGCAAGATCCTTACCCATGCCACCCAAAAGGATTTCTTTTTTCCTGGTTACGTAGCAATGGACAGAACTGCATTCACTTTTACACAGATTCCTATCAGTGCGTCCATCAGCATCACAGAATGGCAGCTATTCCAGGGGTGTTAGAGCCTAACACAATGGTGGCCTTTCGTTAAGGAGGAATGATCTGTTTTTTAAAATTATATATCTATGAGAAGAATTCTTAAAGCACACTTTTTTTTAGATCCATTTGGGAAGAAAAGCACTGCAGAAAGATAAACAATTGTTTATTTTCATTTGGACATCAAATGGGACCAGAAGGTACTCATCCTTACTTCATCTCATTTGGCCACATTTGCTCTATCGTTCTTTGTCCTCTAACACATATTTTCATTTTCACAGAATTAATTAGTACTTGCCTGCATAGTTCTTCAGAAGTACTGTCTTTTTCATATATTTGCCCCACATTCATATTTAAATTTTAGTTTCCAAAGTCAAGGACCATGTCTTTTGTTGACTTCTGGCATTTCCCCAAACAAAGCCTCTCTATTCAATGTAAATATATAGTGATTATAGTTGACAAGTTATAAAGAAGATGAAAAGATCTAAGAAAGCTACAGAATAACTTTCTAACACTGGTCATTTTTACAGAAATGTAGTCAGACGGAAGCTATGCTATAATTCTGAAATGTTTGGCTTTTTAATGATGATGTATTCTTTTATAATAAAATAGAATGATTTTTAAAGAAAAAAAGAAGGAAGATCTGAAGAAGCATGCTTATGCTCACTTTGACTCATCCAATTCAAATACACCATCACTGCCTTAAATCAATAGCACAATGGAGTACAGAGATAGAGCTAAAAAAGAGTTACAGATCTTGCTTCAGTGTGAAAAGCGAGGAATATTTATATGTATCTTTTAATATGGACCCATGTCAATCCAAGCAAATGGAAATATGGGTTTCTCAACAGAGAAATAGGATGTCGTCTCATCATACTCTGTCTGCTAGGAGTTGCATTCACTCGTTCAACAAATGTTTTGAACATCTACTGCATGCCAGGCATATTTCTAGGCACTGAGGATACAGCAGTGAATAAAATGGGTAAAATGCCACTTTCTGATTATCTACATGTGCTCTCTTACAACACTGAACTATGTTTTCTACCTTTATCTTGCATCTACCTACCACTTCAGCATTTTATTAAAAAAAAAAAAAATAATAATAATAATAATAAGGGAGAAATGTGGGATTCACATATAAATCAAGTATAAAAATCAAACGAATATTCATATCTGACCTGATTGTTTATAGTTCATAATGCGTGATCAAAACCGAAAGTTTCTGTGATGAATGCCCTTGCACTGTTCACCATGTAAGAACTTATTCACTATGTAAGAATTTGTTCACCATGTAAGAACTTGTTCGCTATGCTTCAGAAGATTGGAGACTGTTGAGAATTAGGCTTGGGGTGGATTAATGATTGTGCATTGAGCATTGAGTCCCCTATACAGAATTTTATTGTTGTTAACAACCATTTGATCAATAAATATGAGAGATGCCCTCTCAAAAAAAAAAAAAACCACTTTCATCACTGAAACACAGTTTAGCTGGGGCAAACAGACACTAAACAATACATATTTAATAGGTCATATGGTGATAATACCTTGGAAAAATAAAGAAGGGAAATTGGAATTGCCATGGATATTAAGGATGGCTACGAACAGCTCTGTGAATTCCAGGTCTCGTCTTCTTACCTTGAAAGCTGCCTCTAAGCTGTCTTTCAGTCCCAGTAGGAGTAGAAGGAGATGAGGCTTGAGAGTTATGCAGATGCCAAATATATGCACAAGATTCCCAACTGATTCTGATGGCAGGAGCCTGTTTCCTCTTGTGAACCTGGTCTGCCAAACACCTCTTTTTTCAATTATGAAATAACAGCATTTTTAGAAAAATGTAGAACATTTTCTACCAAGAGCACAAAATCCATGAAATTATAGCACATTGTAGGCTCCATATGATTCTGCTTTCTCATACCAAAAATTGATTACAGTGAGGCAAGTTTTGACCCAACAAAGGTCTGAGTGCCTTAAAAATCTTACTATCAAGCAGGAGTAGATCCAGGTTTTTATGGGGCCTGAATCTTAGACAATTTGGGAATGCCATCTTTAAGAAAAGGAATACTAAAATGTGAGAAAATATTAGATAGGAAAGTAAATGTTTGTTTAAATCAGAAAAGGATTCAAAGCAAGTTAAATAATTCACAAAACTGACAAGCAAAAAATATAAGAGAATCTGGAAGAATAATCCAGACTAGCTTCTTACTCAGTACATTTCAAATCTGTTTCTCCTCCATTATCTGCATATGCCAGTAGTGACCACCATAGAACACAGCCTCTGGCCCTGCTCTTTTGTCATATGAGAGCTAAATCAGCACGCCCTGAAGATCTCTACAGCAAGACATCCAGCAATAATTTAACCACTAAACCCAAATAAATCATATCCCCAACTTAGCTTCCTTTACCCATCTTCCAAATATCCACAGCCATCCAAATACCACTCAACTGCAGGGGAAGTAATAAACCACAAGGTTTCCACATTTTACAGATGAGAAACTGAGACTCAGTTTGACCTGAAGCAGAAGGATGATAAACCTCAAGTCTAGTCTAAGGCTTAAACCCTGGTTCTTTTTACCATGCTGAGTGGTATTTTCTTAATGAAAGCTGCACATAACTAGAAAATAGAAGTTGAATATGGGAAATAGACAAAAATAAAAGAGAAGAATATCACTAATTTAAGGATTTTACTAAACACAAGCTAAAAACTGGAACCAGGTAGTCAAGATTAATATATAAACAAAGTATAACTTTAAAATATTACGGCATTGGACTGAATAGATTTCAACCTCAGAATAATTCTCAGAAAACTCCTCAACGGACCCCAAAACACGGACAGCTAAAAATATTCAGCTCACTCAATGCCCTTCTCCACCACCAACTCTCTTGAGTTGTCACAACAACCTTGAGTTATCACCTATCCTGTCACTCTTTAACCCTTGAACAACTTCTGACTGTTTCCCACTGTCTGTCTTCTTGGTGAGTAGATCAGACTGTTCCCCACTGTGCCTCTCTCACAGCTTGTCAACTGAAAATATCTTGGAATTATAAGGGCATTGGTAAATTCCAAAGTGTGATATTTCATTAAACACTTCACTGTAAGCTTTGTAACACAGGAGCTGAAGGATCTGGGGGAATAATCAGCCTGTCAAATAATGTTTATTGAGGACCTGTTATTACTTGGTATTCTTCGAAACTCCAGGATATCTTCAGGGAGCAAGACAAGAAGACTTGCTCTCAAGGAGTAGGAATCCAACAATAAATACTTACAGTAATAAAGAGAGAACTTTGAGTATTGTTAGTACAGTGAAGACAAAAACAGTAATGACTAGGGCTGGTAGACTGCCAAAAGGTTAATGAGGTGACATTTGAATTGAGTTCTGAATGCTAAGAAGAGAGCAGTCAAGGGGAGAGCTGGGAAAGAACTTCCCAAGGAAAAGGTGCAAGTGCAAAGGCCCTGAGATGGAAATGAACTGGGCATATTCCCAGCACAGAAAGAAAGTTAGTGCAGCTTCAAAGACAAGGCAGACAAGGCCCAGTGTGCCCTATGTGTTAATGAGCTAGGAATTTTTTCTAATAAACAAAAGAGTTCACTGGATGGCCTTAGGCAACAAGTGATGTGATCTTATTACTAGTTTAGAAAAATAATTCTGCTGCATGAAAGAAATGGTACAAAGTAGAAAGAGGGAGAAGTCCAGGCCAAAAATAGAAATTCAGAGACAACACATTTAAGTTTATTTAAAGTTATGGGGAGCTCAAGAGAAAGGGTACACTGGATAGAAAAGAAGACTGAGCACAGAACCCATGAGTGTCTGAAGCTCTGGGAGAGGAAGCAGTTAGGATTTGTTAACATCCAGGCTCTGAAGCAATGAACCCAAGACTTCAGGTAGCAGGAACCTCCATTCCTAGATGTTGACTGTGAATTAAACCACCCTCCCCCATCTGCCTGGAGCTGGAGCATGAATGGCATGGTTAATGCTTAACGCTTTCCCAGTGCTAATATCTGCGCTGAAGAGATGTCATGGGCAGGGAATACGTGCTCGGGTTTCTTGACTTAAGAGAGAGTCCAGTGATTCAGGGTGACAGACTAGCACATATGCTGCATTGGAGGTAAACGGACTCAAAGGCCTCAGAGAGACAATCTGGTGTGGGTAGGAGTAGGAGAGGGATGATTGAGAAGGGAAGAAAAGAGGCATCAGAGGGGAGAAGGGAAGGGCAGAAAAGAAAACCAGCACTAATTTAAGAAAAGAGTATGGCATAAAGGCCATGTTATGCCACAGAGTGCACAGTAGGTGATTTTTGCAGCATATAGATTCTTAAAAATATTTATGTATTATGTATTTATTTTACAGTTATATTCTGGCAATTAAATTATTTATTTTTGGTTTGCATTTCCAAGAATGAGATATTTCCTTTTAAAAAATATATACTTAAGGAAAAAATAGAAAATCATATTAAGGGAAAAATATATACTAAATTATTTATCTCCAGAATCCTCAAGTTCCTCATCATATTGTTATCCCTCAGGGTTGCTATGATGACTAACAATAAGGGTTGGAAAGCATCTGGTACAATGCCTAACAGGTTCTCAATAATAATTAACAAGCATTACTACAATTAATATTTTTAAGTACCTGGCATGTGCCAAGTATAATTATTTTACTAGTGACAACCTAGTAAAGCAATAGAAAAGTAAAAATGTAAAGAAAAAATCTGGAGAAACAATTATATTACAAGATTAGCAGAGAAAAGAGTAGAGTGATCAATAATGAATTAAAGAGAAAACTGAAATTAAAAAGTAAAGTGTTGATTAGAAGAAATTGGGAGGATAAGAATAAAATTGGGAGCTAGATAGTAGAGAGCTTAAGGATCAGGTCCCAAGATGGGGCTTGGCTGACAAAGGAGGCAGAGGCTCCTTACCCGGGGAACAAGGGTGCCCTCCGGGAGATCCTTGGAACATCTAAAATTGTGTGGCAAAATGTTATGCATGAAAATAACAGAGCAGGCATTTCTCTGAGAAGAGGGTCCATGTCTCCCATCTGATTTCCAGATATTTATGACCTCAAATTGTTTAAGTATTGCTGACTAAGCCAGATCACTTAGTCAACTGAAAACACCTGAAAGCTGAATCTCTACCTAGGTGCTGCCCCAAATTTGCCAAGCACTGGAATTTTTATGCTTAAATTGTCTGGGATGGAGGTGGCAAGGGTTGAACTGAACCTATAATGGGCAAGTCATGGTCCCATCACCACTATTTTCCACAGCAGATTTGTATTATACCATAGCCAGGCATGCTAGAGCCCTAACACACAGAGAAGCAATTAGTATGTGAAAACATCTAGCAGGGACACAAGCAAGATTTTCCTTAGGTGACAGTGAGACTGACCCTTGAATGATGACATCCTGAACATTATAGATGGCAGTGAGCATGTGCTTCTGAGTTCCTGGCTCCACCAGGTGGCCTTAACCAACAAACCTTGAGCATATCTCTGGAGGAAATGCAGAGGTCAAGGGGAGTTGATACACTCATACGTCTAATCTCATTGTGCCCTTTGCAATGCTTCTTTGCTGGTTCAATAATAAGCTGAAATTCCCAGCAATCTTCAACCAAATCTAAGTCATCTTCACACAACTCAGCCAGACAGCCCCTGGCAGCTATGCAGAACTATTTGGAGATGGCACTTGACCCATTTTATCACAACTCAGTACTATCATAAATATCTGTAATTTCAAAAGCAAACTTAGAGTTTAGTACCTCAGTCAAAAAATGCATAGGGTTTATTTCAATAGTTGTAGCTCATCTTGAAAAACATCTCCCTTGTCAACTTCTCCACACTGAGAGAAGTAAAAGAAAATGGGCCTCCAACAAAGAGGCCAAATTCAAGAGAAAATGTAAATTTCAGAATACATTTTCAAATGTCTGTCTTTCCTAACTGAACAATTATAAATTTTCCCCCTACTGTCCATTTTTTACTACATGGTTTTAAAGATGAGGGAACAAAATGAAGAATGAGTTTCCCATGGGGAAAGGGCGCCACAATGCAAGGTCTGCAACAAATCATCAGAAACAGCTAAGTAACAAAGCTTTCAGGGCACTGAACAAAATTACAGAACAAAATCCTTAATCAGAAAATGGATTTGTCAAACAAATTAATAGAGAAGTAAGTGAATGATTCAGCCAATAAGGACTTTGTTGATTTTTTTAATGGAGGGCAGTGTCTACCTCTACTAAAAAAATAAAGTTTCTTGGCTAGGTGAACAACAGTAACAAAAAGCAACCTACAAAACCATATTTGATTAAGGTCAGGATGACTACCTCTTGATCTAGTCTCTTGAAAATGAAGATCCTTACTTTGAAAACTGAAAAACAGAATCCAAACAGACATTATTAGCTTATGTTTATACAGAATCGTTCTAGTTTTTTATGTAAATGCGAGTTTCTCATCTTGGAATATGTATTTTTCTCTTAACTTGACCAGTTTATAGCCAAGAACAAAACAAGAACAAGACAAAACAAGAAGTCTTACCTAATATTAGGTAAGAAAAGTATGAAGGAATATACTTGGCAGTGCCAAATCAAACAGACTTTTTGTGTCACATACACAGCAAATCTTATGAGAATACAAAAGAATGACATTTTCTATTAGCACGGCTTTCCACCCAGGTGGAGCTCTTAGGAGCCTCAAGTACTTGGTAACCTACACTGAAATGCACATCAGAGGTGCTTCCTCTCCTGAAAGGAGTCTCCTTTCTTTCTCTGAAGTTCCTCTTGCACATAGCTGAGTGAAGGCTCAGAGAGGTGCAGTATGGGACAGAGAAGGAAAAAACCCTTTCTTCACACTCATGCTGCTCTGAATGCGGACCATCTGTGCCCCCAGCTGGAGCGCCGGCAATGGTCTGGCACTTGAACCACACCATATTTACAGATCTAAACACAAATGGCTACTGCCTGATTGTTTCATGATTCATTAGTCAGACAAGCTCTCCTCTCCCGCCAGCACAGCTGTTACAGAGTAAACCTTTGTCACTTAATAGGCCTGATTATTACTTTCCATCAAAGGTATTGATCTGTGTCACCTCTACTTAAGGGAATGGGGGAGAAGAAAAAGGGGGGATAAAATGGACCAGGAAAACACGAACATGAAGAAGAAGGAGGGCAAGAGGGAGGCATTAGGCAGATCAGTGACACTGGCTTCCTCCTTTGCTCTCTCCTGCATGCTTTGAATATCTGGAACCGCATCTTTGGCCGCGGTGACTTTCTCAGGAAAAGGAGGCATACCTCACATGGTATGCAGCCCTGAGGCCTCCACACCACTTCAGTCACAGACCCTGTCTATGTAGATCATTGTTCAATGATGGGCACAGGATGAACTGAACCAGAAATCTGCATCAATTAATAAACTAAGCTAGTGTGCAGAACAAGTAGAGGCTCTGGAGGCAATTATTTTTTATAGCTTCTTTAATTATTTCCTTTTGTTTAACAAATACAGTGAAGCTATAACCCTGAGCTGTTCCCTGCCTCTGACGCACAGCATTCACCCAGGTTGAGAGGTGCTCCTGTCTGGCTGCCGGGCAGGCTCTGCCCGGTTGAGCACGGGCTCAGTGTACAGAACACCAGCTTAGCACCCTGATCAGCACTCTGCTACCTTCTTGCCTATTTTTACCACTTTCTGCACTTTCCCTTCTTAAAATACTCAAAGGAACAAAAAGTGAGAGGATTCCCTGGGAAAGGGAAGACAAAGAAAGGCTATGGGAAATTACACCAACTCTGTAAAAACCCAGGTAAAGATTCCCATCAACATCAGCACCATAACAATTATTTGGGAAGCAGAGAATTTTAGAAAGGGATACCAGAGATCATCTATCTAACCTCCTTATTTGCCTACAAGCAAAGGAAGCCCAGAGAAGTTAAGAAGCTTCCTCCTATCACACAGCTTTTTTGGGTGAGACAGCTGAGTCTAAAAGAAAAGTCCTCTGCTAACTAGTTAAGAGCTCTTCACATTCTACTAACCAGCTCTCCAAATACCAAAATCTCAACTCAGATAGGGATGGTTTTAACTAATACCGTAGCTCCCATTGCCTTATGGAAGATAAAATCATAAAAGGATGAAACCTTTGTTCATAGCTTGTGGAATTAACCTTAATATAGTCCCATTTTTCCAACTATCCATATCATAGACGAACAGTATCTTACATTATGAAGTACATGTATGTGTGTGCGTGGATATCACACATGACTAACCTAATGCATTGCATACATGCAAAATGGGCCTTACTATTATAACCACTTAACAGCTCCAGCCATCAGATTCCAACATAGGCTGGTTCCCTTCCCTTTGTTTCCATAACACTCATTGCAGTTCTTACTCAAATCTAGTGTATTAATGAGACCTTTATTATTCCTTTTCCCCAGATCTCACCCTCTAATTGCAAGCACCCTGTTACCTTAGTTCACAAAAGGTCAACAGCCTTGCTAAGTATATCAGTGTTTTACAGTGCCCACCAAAAAAGGTGATGGATTGACAAGCCTCAACACTGGGACACTCCATTTATGTGGCTGTCTGTAGAACCAAGTGACAAGGCTCACCCAGCTAACTTGGTCCCTTCAGAATTAGAAGGGATAGTCAGAAATTGGTTTGCTTAAGTTTCTGTCTCCAAAGAATTGTTAATAAGTATAGCACTGAGAAATATCTGAATGGGCCATGGCCCTGGGGAGCCGAACAAGTGCATTTCGTATTTATTTTATTCTCAGTAGGCCCTTAGCCCAGGGTAGGATACTAATGGCTTGAGATCACTTCTGACTCAGCCCAGATTTTAATCAGCAAACTGGCAATGGAAGACCCCACCCCCACCCCGTCCTATTTCCATGTCGATGGTTTTCCAGGTGGTTTAATTGTTCCACTTGATATCCATGTCCAGGGCCACCTAGTCTTCTCTCCATTCCCATTCCCAGTTCCCAAATAGCTTTGAGAATTTTACTCCAAGCAGAATGTTAATGGAGCATACAGTGTATGTTTTAGTACGCATAAAAAAATTTTTTTTAAACAAAAAATTGTATCCTTAATTCTTTCATCAAAAACAGAATTCAGTTTTGGAAGCAAATGAAATCTCACTAATAGCCAACTTTCAGCTTTTGAGCTTTCCAAACCAGTTTCTTTTTGTAAGTTATGTCTATCAGTTGACAGGACCAATATGATTTTATATGGGCACAGTTTGGCAAACAGGAACTCCTCATAACATAGTGCACTTGAAATTCATATTTTAAAAAAAGCTGTCAGTAAGTAGAAACTGATTAAAATAAAGGGCATTTGTTCTTAACAGGGGAGGAAAATCAGCTTATAGCCATAAAAAGGAAACTGACTAGCAAGAACTCACGTGAAAATGCCAAAGTAGTAAATATACACTTTGATGTTTTCTCTGTTTATATTCCATTTCATAATTTGATTCTGAATATAAACATGCATTTCTCCCAGCATATCAACAAAAATGGACCTTACCTAGAAATCGATATATGGTGACAAACAGCATTTGGAAGTATCCTCTAAAAAAAGTTCCTTAAAATTTTTTAAACATATGACAGATGGTTTGTTATGCTTTAACAAGTTTTAGTGAGGCAAGAAATAGAGGTATAATATCTCAATTGTACAGACTGGACACTAATGAGTTAAGAGGTTAAGGATAGAGAAATACCATCAAACAGTGTTTATGAAACTCCTACATGTAGGGAGTTAATGTCTGGAATGCAAAAGAGCTATTGATTATAATTCCAGGAAGACATACATGATGATACACAAAAAGAAAAAAAAACACAACACCAATACCGTTAGAAAAATTGAGTCCAAGGTCTTAACCAGGGTCTTTGTCTTTGGAGAAAGCCTGAGAGAAAAATCCACTTTCTGGCACCCAGTGGTGTTCAAAGGTTCTGGAAAAAGCCATGCAGAATAGGCCCTGAGTAGAGTCTGAGTACTTCTACCCAGAATAAAACAAAACATATATGTGCAGTCAATTAAAACAATGTGCCTTTAAAAGTAGGCATGACACTTGTTCTTATATAGCTACATTATTTAACTAAATATACATGGAACAGCTGAGACTAAAACCCTGAATATACATATAGCAGATTGCAATGAAAACCTACGATTGTACTTAGTACCTACATATTTTAATTTGGTGCATGAAGCCAAAGCCAACACTATTCAGGGTTGGATAACTGTGCTTTCTTGCTCTAAAAATGTTAACATCAGAGTATGTTCTGGAAAATGCCTTATTCTTTAAATATTTTTTCTTTATTTTTTCTGTATTTTTCTTCATAGGGTGAATGTTCACAGAAATGTTTAAAATCTAGTGTATTTATATTTCTCATTTCTAAGTTTAACAGGCATCATAGTGCATCCTTAAATGTCTTAGTCAATGTGGTATAAATCTGGATTATAAAATAATAAATAAATAAATACCAAAACTTATGACCCACTATATGAAGGTCACACATATATTAACTAATTTAATCATCAGATACCCTGTAAGTTAAGTTCTATTATTATCAAGATTTTACAGATGAATAAACTGAGTCATAGAAAGGTTAAATAACCTACCCTACAACATATAGCTTGTAAATGGCAGACCTGGAATTCACAAGCAGGCTGTCTGGCTCCAAAATCTGTGCTCTTTAAACTAAAATTTACAAATGAAGTTAACTCTACAAAGGGAAAGACATAAGGAAAGAAGGAAGGAGGGAAGAAAGAGAACGAGGGAGTGAGAGAATAAGAAAGCTTTAAAAATTTGAGCCAAATAAATGAAAAGGGGACTGTTTGCCTTTTATAACAATGGGGCAATCTCAAAACAATACTTCTGAAGAATTAAATGAAGTCTCGTTGACAACTGTAACAGGCTTTTTGGGAAGGAGGGAAGAAAGAGGGAGACCTGACGCCAACTGAACTCCACTCTGACCTTGATGGAGGAGAAATGACTGCAGATTCTGTCCGTCTGCACCAGTTCTCAGGGCATCCCTTCCAGGAATGCATCCATCTGCCCCCACATCCCACACATTTCAAACACTGCTCCTCCCCACTTGGACTTAAGAAGATGTCAAGGGATAAGACACCCGGAAACCTAAACTACAAGAGTAGTGATGCATGGTCACTTGGCAACAGTGAGTGTGCTAAGCTTCATGCCCAGGAATGGAGCCTGCCTTCTTGCCAACAGCCCAGACATTCAGCAAACAAGACGACACAGCAGAAGCAGGGGCACAGAAGCAGAAGGGATCTGTCCAGCAGAGGAGAAACCTTCCACATATTCATGGAAAAAAGACAGAAAATAAGAGAGCTAGATTATCACTGATGGTAGCAGCAGGATGTTTGTGATACAAGAAAATACTTTTAACTTAGCAGTAATGTGGGCCACATTATCCAGGAACAAAAATATCATGTGATACTATATCACTCAGTGCAAGCTGGGAAGGTAGCCCACAAAAACAAGCAGAGACACCAGTCATTGTTTTTTGGACTTAGGCATAACTGGAAATGAAGTCCATGAGAGTCCTTAGGGCAGATGCTAGAGAGTTTTGTGGTTTGAGGAGCTGAAGGTTTCTTGCTTTCTTTTCTTTCCATTGTTTTTATTCTTTGTTACACTAGGTTCCTTTGGACAAGCTCCTCTGGTGCCTATAGAAGAAACAAAGACTTGATGGGCTATATGGCCCTATTTGGAGCCTTTTGCACATACCTTTGTCCAGCTGTTATCAAATAAAACTTTACAATAAATTATGACCTTAAACTTCTAGATAGAGTAGTGTTGTTTTTCATTGTAGCAAGTGAATCACAATTCTGAATATAGCATTGAAAACTAATATAGTTACCATTTAGTGAATGCTTACTATAACACCTTTCAGCCATGATATACATGTTTTATGTACCTTAATCTCCACAAAAGCATGAGGGAAAGTGCCATTGCTCCCATTTTATAGAAGGGAAAACTAAGACTTAGATTACAGAACCAGAGAAGGAGAGAGCCAGGATTCTACCCCAGGTTTATGTGGTTCCAAGGCCTTTGCTAATAAAAGATGTTCCCTTAAGAAAAACGTCATCAGGAAGATGAGAATAACTACCCTCCAACCAGCAGTCCTGAGGGTTACCCTCAGTATACCTGTGGCTAGACTGGCACACATGCCTGTCAGAACTTTCAACCCTTGCAACAACCAGGACTATGATGACGTGCCAACAACAGGAGGGGCGCATAGAGCATTAGACAAGATCTGAGAAGAACTGGGCTTGGGGCCTGATTCAGCTTCTAATTCTTGGTTCCCTTGGATGCATTCTCAAGCTTTCTGAATATCTACAAAATGGTCGCAAAGAGACCTGCCCTACCAGCCACACCACTGGATGATTAAATGAAAATACGAAGCACTCCAGAAATGCACTTTTTAAACCCCTGTATATGTGATACTCTGAGATTATAACCCTGGACTACACAGTCTCAGCCACAGAAATGGATCTGTGTCTTCCCTTTATCACTCCTTGCCCTCAAACAGCAGCCACAGATACTAGATGCTGCCATGAGAAACAATCTCCAGCACTAGAAATTGGGTGGGATAAGCCTGAGCAAAATGACCATAAATTGGTGTAAGCCCAGCCCTAGAGCAAAGACAGAAAAGGAATCAGTGATTCTTGAAGAGATCTGTGTCACTTTCAAAGGAGAGAAAGAGATGAATATTTCCCTAATTTCGTAATTCCTGCTGTTGAGATTGGCATCTAGTGAATGAGGAAAACCAAATCCTGTTGCATTTTAACTTCATCATTATACAGAATGTGAATATACTGCCTATGTCAATGAGATATTTAAAAATGACTAGGCCTATCAAAATTCCATTTTTGGCTCCAGTTTCAAAATTATCCTGTCTTTCTAACTAGAAAGCTGCAAAATCAGACTCCTCATAGGTCCTGTGGCTCCATATACTTTGAAATTACCTCTAAAAGTAGTTCTAAAATCTCCAGATTCATACCAACGTAATTAGAATTTGCAAGGATTTAACTTTTTGAAAAAGCACTCTTGAAAATCTGATAAAAGCCAAATGGATCACCTTCCCAGATAAAGGTTCCTGTACACACACACACACACACACACAAAACTGACTGTATAGAAGAGTAGAGGTTCTCTGAAGCCCATCCATGGACCCTTCAGGGTTTACAGACCCCAAGATAAGAACTTCCAAAGCTCATACATACATGGTTACACAGGTTAATACTGCACTATGATTCTCTGTCAAAGGGCAAAGTTGAATGAATCTGTCCTCTATACCATTTTCTAAGACATACTGTGACCATACAGAAGGGGTGTTAATTTCTGATTTGTGCAAAGGTGCCTTAATAAAGCAGCACTGGTGTACTGGGACCAGTTCACACCAGCTGTCAAGCTGAGTCTATTGTATGCAGCTCCTCCCAACACCATGTTCAGTGACAGTGGCATTGGTATCTTAAAATCAACTAAGGTGGGAGTTTTTACGCCAAGGAAATTAGCAAATGCTACAAAGAAGGGCTGTCCTCAACAAATGATACAGTTGTTTAAAATTTACCAGTATGTCAATACATATGTGCTAGTAGAGACCCTGAGGGCCTCTGTCCTATAATGTGATAGGTTTGAAAGAGCAGTAAACACACTTTAAATCCTATATCCCAATTTCCTTTCAACCTATCCTAATTGCTTTTAGGTCAAAGGCTCGCTGGCCCTGGCTGTGAAACACAGACGTAATAGCTAACAGACGCTAGAGAAGATATTCAGAGAGAGCGGCTAGAAAAACTGGTTCCCATTCAATCCAGAGATACGTTTTAAAACATCTGAAGCACTGATAGCATAACTGGCATAAGAACCATTGGGAAAACGAAACAAACGACGGTTGCATATAGTTTCTAAGATAGGGATTAGAAGGAAGAACTATGGGAGAAGAAAATGTAAAGCTCTGGCACTCCTTGAGATGCCCAGAAGATACCCCACAGCAGGGATAAATTGTGGGCTGATGTCAGGTTTCTTCTGCAGGCTTTTGAAGAACTGCTCTTTACAACTGAACTCTGTCTTGAACTGAGACACTCTCTTAAGAAAGAAAAAAAAAAAAAGCCAGGTCAAACGATTGATTCCAGTTTTGAATTACAGAGGGCTATTGATTTTTCATTAAGGTTCCTGTGCTGCTCTCAAGAGGAGGGAGAGAAAGGGGAAAGTAATTCATTGATCAGAGCGGAGGGCCATGTTCATTTATTGGCTTCCTGCCACATCCCATTATTCCCAATTCTAAATGTACATAGAAGTCAGTTTATTTTCATCATTGCCTCCTGTCACTAGAAATGTCTCCCAGCAACTATTAGTTTAATCATCCTTTTCTCACAATGGTAATGAGTGATAATATCCAACATGATCCTGGATTTGTGGATATTATTCATGGGATTAGACTGTCGTTCCTCTCAAGGCTCTGATTAAAGAGTCTGTCAACACTTTAATAAGCTAAAAGATAGGAATAGTTTGAAGATTTTTTTTAATGTATTCGAATTTTTTTTAACTGTAGCATTTTTGCAATTTTATTTTATTTTATTTTTTTAAAAAAAGCTTTCCTGGATCATCCATTTTTTGATTTATCAGAGATGATAACTTTAAAGTTCAGGAAACTCACCCAAATCAGGCATCATATATCTATAATAAGCTACTGGAAACCAATCTAGAGAAACATCAGGCACATGCAGAATCAATCAGGCATTCCATTTAGCACCCCAATTTTACTTGGGGAAACAGTCTTTAATTAGAATGTACTGTCTTGACTGACAATTGAAACTGTGTTTTATCCATTAGTAAACTGAGGCCCTAAACGACTGAATCACTGAGGATTACCCAACAAAGTGGCACAGTGGAACTAGATCTCTGGCTTCTGGGTCACTATTAGTTCTGCAACATCATGCTGCCATTCCAACAATTGATCTTTTCAATTCATGTGATTATTTATAATGCATAAAAATTAAAACTGATGTTGACTTTAATATCAAATCCTAGAAATGCTGCTAATGCTTTTTTTCTTTTTCCCCATTTCAAGACAAGACCTTATTTCCCATTAAAGTGCTGCCTCCTACATAGGTAATCACCCCCCCATTACATAATGTGAGTGAGTGACTACTTGCCTCCCAAGGGTTCCCAGTCTCAATCCCTCCAGGTCATCTGCCAAGGGAAGCATGGACACGAATGCTTCTGAATGGCTTTCCCCAACACCCTGTGAGAAGTGGGAGGAAATCACCCATTTTATAGATGATTTGGCCAAGGCTACAGAGGAAAGAATTTACAGAGCCAGGATTCAGACTCAGGCCTTCTCACTGATGAGGTCTCTTTCTACTACACCACAGCTCCCTCTGGCGCCAAAACTAACAGTGGAAACTATTAAAAAAAAAAACTTGAAAAAACTTTTAAAATGCATAACAGTAAATAAAGCTAGAAAATATCATAAGAAAACTATCCCATATAGAATGCCCATGAATAAACTATGACAATAAATTGTGGATATTATATGACCAAAACTGGGAAACTTTACTGAAAATATAAAATAAGAGCTAATTAAATGAAGAGACACAAAATACTTTAAATGGGTCAGTTTTTTCCAGTGGGATATTTTGGAAAAAAAGCATGATAAAATACTTCTAAAATCCTTCAGAAATAGACAACATAAACACAGACAAACAAAAGATATTTTGAGAAATAAAAACAGTGAAGGTAAACTCACTCCATCAAATATTAAAATGTAGCTTAAAAGTTCAGTATTTAAAAAAAATTGAGAACCTGTGCAAAAATCAACAAACATATCAATGCAATTAATTAGGCAGCATAAAACAGAGAAGAGCATATACAGTAAAGAAAACATGAAATAATCCAAAGGAAAATTATTATATACCTGGAAAAATTAAATTGGATAAGTGATTTCACAAAGTATACCAAAATGTATTTCAGATTAATTAAAGAGTAAAAATGATTTTTAAATACTATGAAACAGAAGGAAAATAGACATAATATTTTACTCATGAAAGTATTCTATATGTACAAAAACAGGGAAAATCACTATGAAAAAATAGATTTCACTACATTAAAATGTAAAATGTCCAAACATCACAAACCACAAAAATTAGAAATACAAGTCACACGCACATGCAAAAAATGTTCAACCTTGCTAGTATTGAAAAACACCAATTAAAATAACAGCATGATTACATTTTTATCTATTAAACTGACAAAATGGTTTTAGATATTAATAATCAAGGTTCTAGTGAAACAATTACTATCATACTACTGATGGGAAAATAAATTGATAACTTTTCTGAAAAGAATTATACTATTATGTTTCTAGAACTTTCAAAATATATTGAGAACTTATGGCCAGAAATTGTATTTCTAGAAATCTAGCCCAAGGACATGACCAGATATGTTTCTAAATAAGAATTTCTATAGAAACATCATTTTTTAAGAACCAGAAAAATTGGAAATAATCTCAACAAAAATAAAGGAAAAATTTAATTGGGTAGATCTATATATAAAGGGACACACACACGCACACAAATCATGTTTTAAAAGATATTTAATACTACAGAGAAATGCTTATTCAAAAAAAGAGAAAAATCATTGTGATTCTAAATTTGTAAAAACTGAAATAGCAATGTATGTGAGAAAAAAATGAATGAACAGGAGAACAATTTAAGATTTAGAGTGATAGGAGAGGATCCAATCTCTATAAGGGTGTGTGGAAATAGAGATGAGTCAGGGATTATTCCCTGGACACTAGCTCAGATGTTGGGGTTAGTGGGAGAAACAACTACCAAACTAAATAATAACATGTGATCAAGGTCAAAACTTGACCAGCCTCTCTCAAATATAAACACAAGCATTGGACTTTATACACAATTCTTTAATCCTATTAGTAGCCCCCACTACCACCACAGAGGTACTTTAGGTATCAGTGGAAACCTCATTATTACATCTTGCCTCTGACATCACAGACCCTGCACAGTCTACTGGCACTGAAATTACATTCAAACTTGTCAAACTGCAGCCATATGGAGATTAAATGGCAAGAAGACACCAAAGCTATTGCTGTGTTGAAAGCTCAAGTGAGGTGGTTCCTAAAAACTTTAAGAAGAGTGAAGAGTCTGCTAAAGACAACATTCATAAACACTCAACAAACTACTGACCCCCCACGATACACACAGCACTTAGGCAGACAGTGAGATGGGTGTGAGTAGCTGAGGGATGGTGTTTACATTTCAACAATTTTTGCTGCTAAAGACATTGAGAGTGTGAGGAATAGCTTCAGAGATTTATCCTTTTTTTCATAATCTCAATAAATTATTCAATTAAGCAAAGCAGGTATTTATACTAATAAGAACTTCAAGTAAGATTTACCAAGGTTACTACTTGAATTGGATAACCAATATGCATGTAATTAAGAATGGCCATAGAGAGGGTGTGACAGTTTATGTGCAACATCAGTGCTCAAAAAATTCCTCCAAAATCCTCTAAATTATAAATTTCTAACTTACCCTGGCTGCATAAATTTTATATTTATGACTCAATGATAATTTTAATCCTCCCTCTCCCCCAAAATCCACATTTATAGACTGGATAATGGTTTTTTCTGCACACTATTTGATACCTTTTTCCATTAAGATCAAACAACATTCCATGAAAAATTAGGACTTAGATATTCCTATAGTGTTTCTTTTTAATGTTTCCCTAAAAAGGTAAGAATAATAGCTCAAGTCCTGAGGCAACAAAACTCTAAATGAATTAGAGAATGGAAGTCAGCCACACCTAACTTCCAATCCCCAATTTGTGTTCATGGAAAGTAATTTATCTCTCTGAGACTCAGTTCCATATCTATAATTTGGAGGTGAAAATAACTTGTCAGAGTTGCTATAAGGACTAAAGATATTGTAAAACACCATCATTAAAGTAACAGTTTACTATCCTATGTATTTTTCGTATATTTTTCTTTTCCCCATTTTAAAAATTAGGAAACTGAAGCACAAAGAAGTTAAACAACTTGACCAAGGTCACATGCTGCACAGAAGATCTGGGATTCAAACTTGGACAGTCTAACTCTAGAAGCTAGGTGCTAAATCACTATACCAACCTAATTCAAAAGGGTACCCTTTGAGCAGAAACTGTTAGAAAGAATAATGATAGTTGTTATTTGTTGTTGTTTTTTACATCAATATTGCTGCTTGTCAAAGAGATCCTTACCAATTCATGTTCTCATAAGCAATGCTGTTTTATATTTATTTTAAACTCAGATGGAAATAGAATATCACAAATATTTGTGAACTGGTTAAAAATGACTCCTTAAATGGTTAAAAGTCTTACAAATATAAATCTAGAAGCTATGGCACTTTACAGTTCAAGGTAAAAAAGAATGGCTGATGTAAATTGTGCCAGTACACCATCAACATAAACCACCAGGGCACTGTATATTACCAAGCAACCTCCACTCTATACATATATCTTGATATAAGCAATACTTTTGACACCAGTCACTTCCTGAAGATAAAATACAGTTTGTAGGGGAGCAATTTTAACACCACATAAAATGGCATCCTCCCACAAAAGAAACATTCATTTTCGTACAAAAATAAATATGCTCACCAGTGTTGAGTAATATAGCCACAAAACACAAAATAAATGCTCTCTGTACTTCCCCAAAATTGCTATATCTAGTCTCATTTTCCACCCTACATATTAATTTCTTGCCCACAACAGAAAGTGACTATTAAGAATCAGTCAATTCTCAAACCTTGAATAACAATATATTTTCTCTTGCTCTTTTTTTCCTTAAGATTCTTTATTTCTTGGCCAGAATAAACCATGGTTCTAAACAACAGATACTGCTTATTAGCAACAAATAAATTATTTTCATATACAATCTCTCTCTCTCAAGCCCTGCATAGATAATAGGTACTTAGACAATTTGTTGCCTGATGGAGAAGGCTTTTCATGACCAGTGCATGTAACATACCCTATTACTAACATCAAGGCTGATGCATCTTCATCTATTATAACTATATTCAGCATGTGGCATATTTTAGACTTCTAAGAGAACTCCACAAACCATAAAGGCACACAATATTGTCATCAGCCACCACAAAGAGGAAACATGGTGAGAGCTAGAAACTGGCTTTCAAAAAATAGAAAATGCCTTCTGCATAATTTTAAATCTTAATTCGGATCCTTTAGGATTAAAAAATTCCATGAGAAATAAGGACTTCTGGTATTCCTATAGTGTTCCCCTTGAAAAAAGAACAATAATAACTCTTATCCTGAGGCCACAAAATTTAGCAAAATGAATCAGATCATGGGAGCCAAACAGAACTACCTCAACCGCTGCATAACAACTCAAAGTGGTCAGTAATTTTTTAAAGTTATTCTATACCCCAGGCCATATACATGGAGCTGGAAACAAAACTACAAGTAACCACTTGATTTTATCAGCCCGTCCGTCTGATGTACTTTAAAAATGAAAGTGGTGGGCTATTATTTCCATACCTCTCTTGTTGTAAGAACACATGCACAGGTAAAGCTAAATCAGATTAACTCTGACTATGGACCATTTTGCTATGATTTAGAGTATCAGTCACAACAATTATGCTTTTGAATTGAATGAATATTAGGAGAAGCATAAAACCAGCAAGAAGAGATACATTTTTAATATTAAAGTTAGAAGTTATTCTCAGCCTCAATCCTTTAAGACTTTGCCTAGAAATAGTATCCATATTGATTGACACTAATTTCCTCAGAAAAAATAATTACCAACATTTGAACATTATTTCATGTTCCAACCAGAGTATCAGAGGAAAAGAATGAACTGGAAGAGAGTTGCAGACTTCCAGATATTCTGGAAGAAAACAAAAATGTCTGACTTTATGACAAGTTTGTGGTGCACACTGGTTAAAATTACTACACATTCCTGATTTACGATGGTTCAACCTAACGATTTTTGACTTCAAGATAGTGTGAAATGGATGTACATTCAGTGGAAGCCATACTTCAAATTTCAAATGTTGAACTTTTCCTGGGCTAGCGATATGTGGTTAAGATACTCCCTCTAGAGCCTGGGCAGGGGCAGCGAGCCCCAACTCCCAGATGTCCAGACCATCACAAGGATAAAAATAACCAATACACTTAAAACTATTATGTTTTTCACTTTAAAAGAGTTTCACTTTCAAAGTACAGTATTGCCTTCATTATGAAATAGGCTGTGTTAGATGATTTTGTCCACTGTAAGCTGATGTAAGTGTTCTGAGTATATCAATAGGTTAGGTGTATTAAACACATTTTCAACTTATTATGGGTTTATAGGGATGTAATCCCATCATAAGTCAAGGAAGATGTGTACTAACTATTTAAAAACAGGGCATTAGAACATACCACTTGTAAAATCAAGAATTGGACTGGCCTTTGTCCTTGCTCCTAGAAAGGAGACTTTAAATTGTTGGAATTTTCTGAGAAAAATAAGTGTCTTTGTTATTCATGAGATCTTTGTCTCGTACCTGAGTTTATGCTAATTAAGTGACTCATAGTCAGACCCTAGATAGCTTCAGGATGGAATGTGACCTCATTATTAGAGGATTGAGACTTTGATCTGTGATATCAGCCTGACCTCCCAACTTCTGGGGACTAGAGACTGAATTCAATTACATGAACAATGATTCAATCAAACCCTGGGCACCTAAGCTGGAGGAACCTTTCTGATTGGTGAACATGTTAATGACCAGGCTTTTGATGAACCCTGATCCCATGGTGAGGAAGCACGGAAGTTCTGTATTCAGGACTCCCAGAGCCAGCCCTGTGAGTCTCTATATTAGTCTGGTTCTGATTTGTATCCTTGATAATAAAAACACAATCATAAATATAGCTCTTTCTTGCATTCTATGAGTTATCTAGTGAATTACTGAATTGGGGGCAGGGGGTTGGAAACCCCTGGATTTGTAGCCAGTTAGTCAGATGTGCAGGTAGGCTGAGGACCCCCAAATTTTCAGCTGGTATCTAAAGTAAGGACAATCTTATCGGGGACCAGCCTTGACACTTGTGGTGCTGATGCTAACTTTGGGTGGTTAACATCAGAACTGCATTTCAGTACACCACCACTGAAAAAAGAATGTCCCCAACAGGTATCTAAACACCTCCCTTTTTTTTTT
This sequence comes from Manis javanica, assembly GCF_040802235.1. Classification (NCBI taxonomy): domain Eukaryota; kingdom Metazoa; phylum Chordata; class Mammalia; order Pholidota; family Manidae; genus Manis; species Manis javanica. The sequence continues at coordinate 110,186,980 of NC_133160.1, forward strand.
TTTTTTTGCACTTAAACTGATTAAAGAAAAGCCAAGGACAGTGTATTGACTATCATAGTTGTATAAACAGAGCATGACAGAAGAGAGAATAAAACCCAGCTCTCCAAGGCTATACTTCTACCCACAAAGACAGAAAGCCTTGCCACACATCATGGAATCACTCATGATTCTATCAGCCTAGACCCAGTTTTAATATCAAATACATTGGCTATGTTCTATTACAACATTGAAAATATCAAATTTGATACTTTCCTCTAAAGAAGATTGTAACACTGTCCCTGAAGAAATTTGGGAATAAATAATACAGTTTCCATTTTCACATTCCATAAAATATTGATAGAGATGTGTGCTTACTAGATAAAAAAATATCTGTCTTTTTCATTACCTAGAATTCTTTGGATATATCCACTCAACATCAGATTTGTAGACATTTTCACATTTTCAGCTTCTTGATTTCACATTCTAACACTAGCAACATAGAATAAACTGAAACTTTATATCCTATCAAACAAATACTGAATGTAAATCGAATTTATAATCCACAGTCCTTTAGGGTTGATGTGATGGCCTTTACAAAGAGTCACAACACAAGAATATATACAAATGAATTCTGTCATAACAAAATTTCTCAAGCTATGTTTGGATTTATCTCTTGCAACTTTTTCCCATTTTTTTTCAAAGCTGAAGAGTATTAAAATCTAAGATAATAGTGTAGTAGATATAGTGTCTTTAGATGTTACACTGGATCATAATATAAAGCTATATACTTTATCCCAAAATACAGTCAATACTAAACTCATTCTTATTAGAAAGTTCTCAGATTTATTTTTGCAAAGTGATTCCTTTAGATGAAGTTTTTTGAATTTTGTATTCTTTGTTATTTATAAAGTACTTTATTTTCTTTCTAAAATAAAATCCATATATAATGTTTTGCATACACAAATGCAAAACATTATATAGAATTACAAAAGAAAGAAAGAGATGAACAAAAAGGAACTTAAATGATTTACTCAACATCACACCATTAATGAAGCTAATAAGTGCCAGTATCTGGGAGTGTGTTACAGAATTTGGAGCTACTTTTACTACATAACTGCTGCTTCCATCACTGATATTGTAGTCAATGATTTCAAGGGATGGTTAGAAGAAGGCAATTACACAATACAAATCACTAGAGTGAGAGTAAACAATGAAATCTTGCCTTATGCAACATTTCATTTTGACCATTTTCAAATAAGTATAAATTAATGTTAAGACCTGCCAATTCTTTATAAGACAACACAAAAAAAATGTGGAAATATCTCCACCAACTTACTGATGGTAAGAAGTTGTATTGGGGAATGGAGGACAACTCTGATGTTTTACTTTGCATATTTTGCACAGTTTGAATTTTTATAACACCTGAATGTTTTATAACACTTTTAAAAATGTCTTACTTTTATGGTTATGTCAGCTTTGAAACTCAAACACTAGACTTCTGAGACTACATTTGCTGCTTTTAAACTTTTTAAAATTGTTTTGATAATTTCTAAAACCAGGCTGATTTACTGTTGCACAATGAAAAAGGACAATTAACAAGAAATATTCTCCTCCACAGTCACAGTGTGCTCCTTTCTGGGACAATGTTTGTGACTATGGATCAGAAAATATCATAGTACATCTAATGATATTTTAAATTTCAGAGATGGACATCTAAGGGCAAGTGTGGGAGGTGAGGGTGGCACTGGCATATTCCATTCTGTAATTAAGAAACACAGAGGATGTATCACTCAAACCTATAAAATTACCAAGGGTATAAATAGGTGATCACTGATTCAATCACCATACCTTGAAAAACTAAGATTGAATCTCACAATAGACCAAAGGAGGAAACTTCTAAATTAAATATGATACTTCTCAACTGTAGTACACTATAATGCATATTAATGAGGATATGTTTAGGGAGAACATGAGAACTCACACTAAAAACAAAAAATAGTTCAGATCAGCTTACATATAAATTTGTAATGGGATGTAAGAGTAGTTAAATACAAAAGTAAATGGATTCTCAAAGTATAAAACAATCTTTGCCATGTGTTTTGAGGATCTAAGTACTTTTAAAAATGAAAAAAAAAATCCAAAAGAGGTAGAATAATTGTGGTACACATATAAAATGCACACATTTGACAAATCAACACATTTAGCAGAAAACTATTCAAAATAATGTGACAGGGCTAGTCACAAGATAATTACAGGATTTAAAAGCACAAAGGGCAGTATAGGTATTGGGGTCTGGCAATGAGATAAAGGCTCAGATTTATGATGAACACTCTTCAATCTTGTCAGCACATCTCTGAGATTGTATACAACTTACCTTAAAACATCTAAATTGGAGGCCTTTCATGCATGTGAGATCTGAGCCCAGGGTGTCCTGCCCCATTGCTATGACAGTTTGGTCTACATTTACCTTTTGAAGATTGCAATGAGACTCTACAACAGACTTCTGTCAGTGTCTCTGACAGAGAACACCACACTAGATTAACCACAGATCAGAAATATTTCAATGTCTCTACTCTTAGGTAGACATTGTTAATATGCCTTTCTAGGAACAAAAATTGTTGAGGACCTCACTGAAGTGTTAAAAATTCTATCTCTATTTCATAAGCCTACTCCCTCAGTTCTAGAGATGGGCTAATTTTAATATTCAAATACCCACGTCAGGCATTCTGATACCATGGTAACAGGATTAAATAATTTCAGCCACCAAGTTCAATAGCAAGCAGAGATGAAACAGATTCAATCGATGATTGTCTAGTCTAGATGAGTGACAAATCTGATTAAACAGAAGAACAAAGATGGACAGAAGGACAGAAGGCAAGAAGGAAAGAAAGAGCAAGCTGTGAGCAGTGCATTTGCATGTAACAGGGAATCAAAGTGGATAATTCATGCCCAAACCTATTTTTTCCAAAGTATAGGGCTTGAATAGCCCAAATTGGAGAACACCAGTGTGATGTGATAGAAAATGTGATTGATTTAATGTCAGAAGATTTGGCTTTAACTAGCAACGTGACCTGAGATGAGTCATTTAACCTTGGCCTCAGTTTCATTTTTAAAATAAAGGCATTAGATTAGACCATCACTATATTTTCTTCAAGACATAATATAGTGTGAATATATCTTTATATTTCCTTCAAGATAAAATCTAGTGTGAATACAGTGTAAGGAGTATTTCCATTTCTCTTTTTGCTGTGTAGCAATTGCAATCAAATCAACGGACAGAAAAGCACCTAAGCAGACCGTCAAATTAATGAGGATAGAATGAAATCCAAGATTTAAAAGCTCCTTAAAAAGTATTACATGTTTTACAAGTGTTAGGTGTCATTATCTTCATTATTAATACACAGTATCTGATGCAGAAATTCTAAAATAAAAGGCAATTAAGATAAAATTTTTCAAATGTCCACAAGTGAGGCCATGTATTTCTTTTAAAGCAAATTTCAAATTTGATATGTACTTATACTTTATTATACCTTTTTCAAATCTCTGCATAGGGTTATTTTGAAGCTCCATAATGGAGTAATAAGTCATTTACACTTATGTTTACCTTTTCAACTTAATTGTTCTCATCTTCAGAGTAGGAAACATGTCATTCATCTACATAAACTAAAACGATTTCATGTGAGAAAATATGGATGAAAGTTCTTCAGAAATTGTAAATAATAATACAGACTCCATATTGCCTATAAACCATAAAGAGCTATATAGCCTGCCTTATAAGCTATAGAACAGGAAGAGAAGGAATAAGTGCTCAATGAATGTTGGTTACATTTAATTATTTGAAACAAAAGATTTGGCTTCAAAAAGTTGTACAGAACAAAGGTTTCATATATATAACAATGAGTCTACTGCTGAACCCCTTTCATGTTTATTGCTAAGAGTTTGTGACAAGTTTTGCAACAAAATAACGAAAGGAAGTATTTAACCCCATTTCTAGAGTCAGAAACCAAAAAATATTAACTTGTTAAAGATGTCTGGGATACAATCTGGTATCCCTGATTCTAATAAGAACTGTAAGAGAACCCTATAAGAAAAAAATGTTAGTGAAAATAGAAAAAAGCAAGAAAAAGATATACTATGCAGTAGATGGCTAAAGAGCAGCCAGTCTCTAGTCTATGAACTGCTTCTTCTGTGTTTCTGCACAATGTCTAAAAATAAAATGGCGATACAATTAACTTATGACCACTATATTCCATAACCTCACATCCTGCCATTATTTCAGTATTTAAGATGTAAATCTGAATTGTTTGGCTCATTGTCAATATAAAATTCAAACAGAAAAAAAACTGCAATGTAATGAAGAGTTCCAAAAAGTAAAATGAAACTCCTTTTTTGGATTTACACAAACTCAAGTCTCTAATCTACTCTTTGCAACAATCTCTGACTACACAATATGGTGACATTTATGTGAGCATTTTTTTTATGTTATCAATATCCTCCTACAATATTTTAATCTCTACAAACTTGGAATTTTCTCCTACAATATTCTTGTAACTTCTGGCTTTTTCAAATGACAATGGCCATTAATTTGTTTTCCTTCCTATTACTTTTAATTCATGGTCATACTATTTAATAACCAAACTATGACATCCTTTAAAAAGAAAAGCAAAGGACTAAAGCAATCTATAGATTAAATGAAATCCCTATCAAAGTACCAACAGCATTCTTCAATGAACTAGAGAAAATAGTTCTAAAATTCATATGGAACCACAAAAGACTATGAATAGCCAAAGCAATCCTGGGAAGGAAGAATAAAGCTGGGGGGATTACTCTCCCTGACTTCAAAGCCACAGTAATCAAGACAGTTTGGTACTGGCACAAGAAAAGACCCATAGACCAATGGAACAGACTAGAGAGCCCAGATATAAATATAAACCCAAGCATATAAGGCCAATTAATATATGATAAAAGAGCCATGGACATACAATGGGGAAATGACAGCCTCTTCAACAACCGGTGTTGGCAAAACTGGACAGCTACATGCAAGGAAATCAAACTAGATTACTGTCTAATCCCATACACAAAAGAAAATTCGAAATGGATCAAAGACCTGAATGTAAGTCATGAAACCATAAAACTCGTAGAAGACAACATAGGCAAAAATCTTCTGAATATAAACATGAGCAACTTTTTTCTGAATGCATCTCCTCAAGCAAGGGAAACAAATGCAAAATGAACAAATGGGACTACATCAAGCTAAAAAGCATCTGTAAAGCAAAGGACACCATCAGCAGAACAAAAAGGCACCCTACAGTATGGGAGAATATATTTGTAAACAACATATCCAACAAGTGGTTAACATCCAAAATATATAAAGAACTCACACACCTCAACACCCAAAAAGCAAATAACCCTATTAAAAAATGGGCAGAGGATATAAACAGACATTTCTCCAAAGAAGAAATTCAGATGGCCAGCAGGCACATGAAAAGATGTTCCACATCACTCATCATCAGGTAAATTAAAACCACAATGAGGTATTACCTCACACCAGTTAGGATGGCCAGCATTGAAAAGACTAGGAACAACAAATACTGGCGAGGATACAGAGAAAGGGGAACCCTCCTATACTGCTGGTGGGTATGTAAACTAGTTCAACCATTGTGGAAAGCAATATGGAGGTTCCTCAAAAAATTAAAAATAGAAATATCATTTGACCCGGGAATCCTATTCCTTGGAATTTACCAAAAGAATACATGTTCTCAGATGCAAAAAGACATATGCACCCCTATGTTTATCGCAGCACTATTTACAATAACAAGGATATGGAGGCAACCTAAGTGTCCATCAGTAAATGAATGGATAAAGAAGGTCTAGTACATATACACAATGGAATACTATTCAGCCATAAGAAAGAAACAAATCCTACCATTTGCAACAACATGGATGGAGCTGGAGGATATTATGCTCAGTGAAATAAGCCAGGTGGAGAAAGACAAGTGACAAATGATTTCACTCATTTGTGGAGTATAACAACAAAGCAAAACTGAAGGAACAAAATAGCAAAAGACTTACAGACTCCAAGAAGGCACTAGTGGTTACCAAAGGGGAGGGGTGTGGGAGGGCGGATTGGGAGGGAGGGAGAAGGAGATTGAGGGGTATTATGTTTAGTACACATGGTATAGGGGGGTCATGGGGAAGACAGTGTAGCACAGAGAAGGCAAACTGAATCTGTGGCATCTTACTACACTGACAGACAGTGACTGCAATGGGATATTGGTGGGGACTTGATAATATGGTAAATGTAGTAACCACATTGTTTTTTCATGTAAACCTTCATAAGAGTGTATATCAGTAATACCTTAATAAAAAAGAAAGAAAGAAACAAAGAAAGAAAGAAAGAAAGAAAGAAAGAAAGAAAGAAAGAAAGAAAAAAAGAAAAAAAGAAAGAAAGAAAGAAAGAGAGAAAAGAAAAGAAAAGAAAAGAAAAGAAAAGAAAAGAAAAGAAAAGAAAAGAAAAGAAAAGAAAAGAAAAGAAAAGAAAAGAAAAGAGAAAAAAGAAAAGAAAAGAAAGGAAAGGAAAAAACCAGGTTACTGTAACATATCACTATAAACCATTCACTAGTAAAATTTATCACACTGAACACTTTCACTAGTAATTCTAATATTTTACTATTTGCTTTATTGGGCATCTCAGGTGTTCAAAGCAATTTCTAACAAAATGTCTGTTACAGGTAGACTCCGTAAGTTAGCCTGTAATTAGGAGGTATAGGACCTCACCAGGATTAATTGGTAATGCCTGCCTTTTGTCTGTTTCCTAGATAAGAGAAAGCAACTTACTAGGGGACAAGTTCAAAATGTCAGCTGGTAGAATGCACACAAAACCTGGATAACAGCAATCAATGAATCATTAACCCTTTTATCATGACGACTTTGTCAACTGTTTGTTCATTAGTTTTCATGCACAAACCCTGAAGACAGATGTCAAATCATAATAAATGCCAGCTATTACAGCATATGAGGGACAATGTATATAAGATTTCCAAATAAAAAGCAGAATGCAAAAAATACAAAAATTTTAGAATTTAAATATTTTCCTTTGGATAAAGTCTTTGAGATTTTACAACCCCAAAATCTCATATCAAAAATGTATAACAAAATTGCTGCAGTAATTTGTTATTATTAATACCATTCTATTGATGAAACTTGTATTAATGTTATTAATCTTTATTTTCTTTATCATCATCAAGTTTTCAGGCTCAAAATAAATAGGAAATGGTACTTATAAAATGAACAGATTTAGAGAGCATACCTTTTAAAATTATATTTATAAATTGGTTTGGGGGGAGCTATTTTTAACAATCCCCCACCAATGGATTTAGTACAGGGTTTGACTTAAACATTTTAAATATAACTCTTTAGCAAACATATTTACTACTAAAATCTACAATATTAAAATTCCTAACTTAGTCTGATCACCTGCCGGCTTACTTAAGTCTTCTAGGTCCTGTCCCCCAAATCATCACATTATGCCAACAATAGCAACCTAATTAAGGAAAAATACACAAGCTGAAAATGTAATGAGCTCTGTTCTGTAAAGTCAGTCTGAAGGACAAATGGGTGCTGTTATTTTGTGAGTTTTGTGTCAGTCTGAAGGACAAATGGGTGCTGTTATTTTGTGAGTGTTGTGTGTGTGCTTACAAAGGTTGACTGACATTTAGTGCTTATTTTCAAACTTACAAAACAAAGAATTCTCAGGTCTCTAAGTTAAAAAGGAAGAGAAAAAACATGGAATGCTTTAAAACACAAGTTATCCCTGAACTTTATCTTAACCATGAAATGTGGCCTTTATCTTCTCCCCTTAACACCTGCTAACAACTAGCAAAGCCAAATGTTCTGTGGTGACTGATGAGAAGTAAAGGTAGCATACCCTAAATCCCAGCAGGGGAGTGAAAAGGAGGAGCAAGGAACACTGATAATCCAAAAATCCTAAATAACCTAGTGGTGTCGCATTCTACTAAATTCTACTAAGCACCACTCTACTTCATTCTCATCCTTTAATTTGAGGTTTTAGAAACAGGGTGTGTATTTCCTCAAAGAGAAAGAAAATGGAACATCCTTGTTATCTAAGACTAATGGAAAAGGTGCTCATCTTCTCAATGATAGTGTTATTTTATGTGGTTTGAAATTACAAGTCACCATTTGCACCCTTCACTGCCAAACTCTCAGACCATAAGATATTCTCCCAACTTTTTCAGCAAAACCAAAAAAAAATAAAAATAAAAACTCTCCTACAAATGATGAGAACTAAAATACAAATTTTCCGAAGTCATTTTGACACACGTATTCCAACCATTCTCTGTATTATAGGTGGCCACATATACCAAATAACCTAAAGAAAAATCTGCATCTCAATACATTCAATCTAACTGAGGAAGCATTTACTAAATACAGTAGCTAAAAGCACCACTTTGGAATAAGAGAGCCCTGGGTTCCAATTGTGATGCAGCCTTGTATTAATTGTGTGAGCTTAGATAATTTGCTTAACTTATTTAAGAATCAGTTTTCTCATATCTACTATAGAAATTATAATAGAGTATTATTGTGACAATTAGGATAATGTATGTAAAGTGCTTCCTTAGCATTTTGCTTCTTGACATCTAGAATATAGTAATCCCACTTCGACAGGAGCCTTTACACTAGATTGGTTTGCTGTTGAGGCTTTTTAATTTGTTATATATTTATACTTCTTACATATGTAAATATATATTTAATTCAGCTTTTCTTTATTTTTTCATTCATCTACTTTTTTTCTTCTCCTTCTTGTTTCTTCCTCCATTTACCCCCAAATCTTTCTCTCCCAGTTGAAAGTGCACAGAGGAATATGGTGACAGTGAGGAAGGTTGGTGGAAGTGTTCAGAATTTGAAGCAAGAGAGTTAATTTCCCAGGCCTCTTCCCTCCATCTGCTACATGCACACAAACTCAACACTTGATTCTAATTCATTCAAATAACTCTTAGCAGCCTAAGACTTCTTTAGTTACAACACTGGCCCATATACCAAAGTGACAAAATCTGAATCACAAATTTGGCACATACACCTGCCAGCTGCCTTAAACCTTTGGCTGTACTACTTTTTACCTTTTGGAAACAAAAACCTCAAAATAAGAAAATCAAATGAGAAAACCCACTTTTCTGTTCCTGAGTAAAGCTAAATCATGTTGTAATTATGTAAAGTGTTAAAAGCCAAATATAAATATTCAAGAAATTAAATTCCTGGGCTTCTATAGATTTAATGACAGTATATCATATGCAGAAAGATAAAATATTAGGATAAGATAAACATTTTCAATATAAATATTATTAATCAAAATTTTCATCATGGAAATAAGACCTCTATCCAATAAATAATTTAATTCCTAAAATCAGTATAAATTGTTTTTGTTAATTCATAGAAATATTCGTTCCTATGTTTTAAAAATGCCAACTATAAAAATTATTCTGCACTTGTTCAAAACAATCAAAATGTAGAATCTGAGTCATCTAATTCCCCTCAAAAGTAAAAATATAAGTATAGTTGACCCTTGAACAACACAGGTGTTAGAAGCGCCGTCCTTACCACAGTGGGAAATCGGAGTATAACTTTGTCTTCCTCAGAGTTCAACTAATAATAGCCTACTGTTGACTGGAAGCTTTACCTATAACATAAAGTTGATTAACACATATTTTGCATGTCATATGTACTATATATTTTTACAATAAAGTAAGCTAGAGAAGAGGAAATGTTTTTCATGTCACAAATCTCAAAAGAAATTTTCAATACAATTTTTTGAAAAACCACAAATAAGTGACCCACGCAATTCAAACCCCTGTTGTTCAACGGTTAACTGTAATCCAACCAACATAATCTGTTTACATCAAAGATTCTAGTAGAGAAAAAAATCATTTCTTTGATTTCAGATCACTAAAATAGGGACTCAGAAGGTAAGTGTTTAAAATACCTCTTCATTTAGCCTTCCAGAAGCATAGCTAGTATGTTAAAATAACCTGAGTCAGAAAAATTCATACACTATGGCTCCAGAAAGTATTAGCCAATTAGCAATTCTTTCTTGAGAGGAGCATACAAAATACCTATAATAAAAGCCATAAGAAAATTATTTAAAAGTTTGATTCTGTATTTCTGTCCACAAGGTTGCTTTTAGTGGCACCAATGATAATACTGTGCTGTGTGGATAAATTAAAGATTTGGTTTAACACTCCTGCTGCGCTTCTTTTTTCCTCACCTCTTTACTGATAAAGACTCAGGCTGTATTTTCAGTTTTGTCTGCAATGGGGAGCAAGTCTCTTTAACTTCTCTACCACTCTCATCTGTATAATTGATAAAAGACCTTCCCTACATATATCACAAAGTTGTGAACTCACTTTTGAAAAAAATCTACCAGGTAAAGGGTGGAGGAGTTTTAACTGCATTGCATGTTCAACAAGAATATATCCTGGGGACATTTACCTAGTAAGGATCAAACATAAAATCACTATACTTGAACTTCCATAGATTAAGGATTACATTTTCTTTCCTACAGGAATTCTCCAACAGCCTTACTTTTACAATAGCACTCCCTTTTTTAATTCACTTTACATTTTGGTACACATAGAGGAAACATCAGATTGTGTCATAGAAAACAGACAGGGCACACATTTTCTATCTTCTTTTTGTAACTCATATATGGTTATCTATTTTCTTCAATTAAATAATAAACTCCATCTTGTATATATCATATGTTTTAGTCCCTCATACAGTGCCTGACATATAAGAAGTACTCAACAGAAAGTTTTATTTCATTCCTCTGTCAAATATTTATTGAGCTCATAGTTTGTGGCATCCCTGAGCTCGGCACAGGAATACAGCAGCCACAGACACTGACAGTCTCTGCTTCTGTGTAAGGTACAGTCTAGAAGAGGAGGCTTAAATATTTGTTTAACCTTCATTCATCAAATATTCATTGAAGACTCACTGTAGTTCAAGAACAAATAATTACCCAAATGTCTTTATATATATATAATTATGATCATTGATCTGAATAGAAAAGAGAGCATGGGTTCATACATGAGCTGCATTTAGTTATACACAGGTCTTAATGAATTCAATCAAGAAATATTTATTAAGTTCGTATGAGAGTGAGAGCTTTCACAGAGGCCTTGGCCGATCCTGTCACCCAAGTAAGCGTGCCTCTGCATCCCATGCCCCTGCCCAAGATTCCCCTTTTATACTACATGTGAACACATGCTTTACCATCTTCCAGATCTCCACGACTGTTGCTGCTATGGCCCATTTCTCTGTAATGAAATTGTTTCCAGAATCATAAGAAAAAATTCAGATAAACAAGTCAGGTAACAAAAGCTTGCTTTTAAAAATACCATAGAATTTTTGGCTAATTATCAGGTGTACATATGACTTATAAAATGTTTTAGTGACTGACGTATCTCCACTGAAACCCCTTCCAAGGTCTGCAATCAAAGGGGGCAGCAAAAGAAATAATATTGTCTCCAGTTACTATAGTACGAGATTGCTTGGGAACCTGACTCACCCAGCTTTGAGATATATCTAGTTCAGTGAGGGAGAGGGTGGACCAAGGGCAGGTCTCGGCAGATATAAAATATAATTCTAAAGTGAGCTAAACTGCTTCTAATAAAGACCTTCTATTAATAACCCTTCTGAATTTGATGGATCACATCCATAGGACAAATAAAAAGATGTTCTTATGAATTGAGAGCGGCGGCTCTTCCTTCCCAGGAATCAAAAAGGAGGGACCCCAGCCCTACCTTCTCTCACTCTCCAACCCATTTACTACTGTTGGAAAGGAGCCTCCAGGGCCTCCAAAACAATTAAAGCTGGGTCTGCTCTCTCAGGAGGGGAGGTCTGCATGTGAAAGCCCACAGGCATGGCAAAGCCCTTCCACTAGCCAAGTGCTGGCACAAGGGCTAAGCTGTGACATTACATGCTAGAGGACAAAATCACAAAGCAAAATAGGGAAAAATTTGAAACCTGCCTTCCTTCTTCGTCCTGGTCTAGCCTCCATCTCCACTTCAAACACCCCCCAAAAATATTAAACAAGAAAAGGCAAGCAATGAGATAAGCCCACTACTGAGTGTGCACAGGAAGATGGGCCGGAAGGGTAAGTTGTTTCTTTGAGCTCATCTCACATGCAGCCAGCTGAATATAAATTTCCCTCTATCTCATCAAGCTCTCACTGTTTGGCCTCCTCTGACTGATATTGGCTCATCATACTTAATCTAGGGTGAAATTTCCTCGTCTGAGCTAAATTACTCGCAGCCATCAAGGGAAGCGATATTTATTTTTCGTGGGGCTAATGACCTGTCCCCCAGACCCACCCACTGATGGTTATTTACTGGGGCCCAGATGCTTGAGCTCAAAATGAGTGCTAATGTCAGCAGGTGCCATCCCTCATTCAGCTCGGTGATTGAATTGGAGCGATCCCATTGACATTGACTCTGTGACTTTTAAGGCCATTACCCTCAGCCAGAGATGAACCTCTCATCATGGCTGTGACAGTGACAGCTGATTAGCAACAAATTACAAGCAAGAAGGTGCAGGGGCTTTATTGGTCAGGGCAGGACCAGTGGTAAGGGTGAGGGGGGCAGGGAGAAAGAGCAGGAGGAAAAGAGAGAGAGAGGTGGAGGGGCAAGAAGAAAGGAAGCAGAGGGAAAAAACATCATACATGACCCTTCTTTTCAGTATGTTAGTTTTATCGATTTTTAACTACGGCTCCTGAGCACATTTATGTTTTGCCTCTATTTATGTAGTGTATTGAAACACACACAGAGATTCATATGCACACAAACAGACTCTTCATAGCTAAACACATAAACCTTGAACAGGAAAGAATTCTTATCTAGGAAATTCAGGCTGTAAAAGAGAATATAACATCTTAAAGAACAATGATCTATATATTATTCAGGCACAAAAAATATTAAACAATAGCAATAACTATTTTCTCTCTTTTCTTTTTGTGTATTTGAAATTGCACTGACAAAAAAAAGTCTTTGGAATTTGTTTGTTTAAAAATGTTTTTTATAGTTTGTGGCCAGATTGCTTTAGTAGAGCCTTATGTGGATTGTTGCTTCAAGAAGATGAATGTGCAGTTCTAAATATTATCTTAAATCATAGCTCATTTTTAAAAGCCATTCAGTTCCTCAAACTACTAATCAAAGTTTGTTTGTTTGTTTTAACTTAAATGTAAGAATTAAAAATTATTTCCTGAACATCCTTTAAGTTGAAAGGCTTTTTTCTTAGTTTTCTGTCAGGATGGTGTGGGTTGGCTTGGGGTTTTTGCAGTCGTTCATGTACTCAAAATCTGAACATCCAGAATAGGAAAGTCTGATTGAGAATTCTAGACAATTTAGGATTTTGAAAGTTAAAATCTGCTGACTCAAAGAAGCACTGAGAGTTGTATGCCAAGTACACCTCAATATGACAAAAACAAAAAAACACTGACACTGGTTTTTGAAGCCTCCACACTTGCGACTGAGTAGCAGTTTGGAGAAACTCCCATGTTCCAGGCACCAATGTAACCGCTGAGAAAGGGGCCCTACCACCAGCAGAGCGGCGGGCGGCCCCTCCTCCACAGCCCTGCTGGGGGAGCGGACGAGAACACACCAGCACCACCCACTCGTGTAGTGCAAGGCACTGGACAAACTCAAGGGAAGAAATTATAGTTCCCCTTCTGCCGCTTGATCTTTATAATTAATCTCTCCCCTTTCAGTCCTTCGTTCCTTCCACAACTCCTGTCCTCCCTGATTTTACGTGTACTTTCTTAGAAGTATCTTCCACAGGTCTGAGGACCACTCCCAATGTATCTGTAAAATATATTTTTTGTCAAAACTATGACAAAATATAACACCTTTTACAAGATACTGTCACTCCTGGTGAGGCTAAGTCTGCAGGAAAGTGAAGAGGGTGTGGGTGTGCCCCAGCTGGTTACACATCTCTTCCCGGGGCCATGGTCAGTGAGGTCAGGCTGAAGCTTGAAACTGGCCAATGTGGGAAGAGCAACACCACAGAGATCAGCAAATGCTACCAATCAAGACTTGTTTTGTTTTTTCTTTTCCCAGAGAGCCAGTTGTTTAACATTTACTAGCACATCACTGCATGTAGTACAGTTGTTTAGAAACACATCTAAGTGCTGGGGTAAGGCCAGCTTCTGGGAAGTCAGGGAAGGTAGGTAGAGAGAAATACAGCCCTGTTGCATGCTTTTGTATCTTCTTGTTGACAAATCTTCACTGTGAGTTTTCATAACAGATATGCCTATTTAAGATTGATAGCCAAAGGGGCAAGCTTACTATTAAGTGCTATTACATAAGCACTCATGTTGGAACCAATAAATACTTAATATTTTATCATTGTCTTGTCATGATAAAACATAAAATTTATACATAGCAGTTTTTAGTTCGTCTCGTATTTGAGAGGGGCCTTCTTATTGGAAAGAAATGTTCAAGATATTCAAATGAAAAACACAACCTCAGCTATCTCTAGGCAATAAAGGAAACTGACCCATGCACTGATTTTTTTCAAAACTGCATAAAGTAATAATGATTTTGGGAATCTTTTGTTCATAGTAAAGCATAGAAAACTGTAAAGCTTTATTCAAACAGTGAATATTTCCTTCTATTACTTAAGGCGCTAAAAATTATCTTGTCCCTCTAATGCACACTAGCTCTCCACCTTATCCACTCCTGTGGCTTTCGTTGCCAGCTGCATGCTTTGGGCTGCAAAACCCCCTCTCCAGGTGATTTGCCTTTCAGACCCACATATCCAGTTGTTTAATGGACAGGTCCATTTGTTTATCCCACAGGCACCTCACAGTCAGCATGTCTCTGGCTAAACCTTCAGCCATCAAAGGCCCCTAGAAACCTGATTCTGCTCCCATGTTCTCTATCTTAAACAATGCTGAATATCCACCCACACATCCAAGAACCACCCTAGAAGTCATCCTTAATGCCCACACCCTCAACTCCTGCATGAATGAACAGTGGAATCCTGAAGCTTGTACTTTCTAAATGTTACTGTAGTCCATCCTTTGCTATTCATGGAGCTACTTCCCCAATCATGCCTTCCTTAATCACTCCACCTGCACACTGATTTCCCACTATCCATCTCCCCTTAATTATTCCACAATCTGCACACTAATCTCCCAGTCTCCAAATTTATAGTCCTCTACTCCACTCTCTGACCAGCCACAGCCATCTCTTTAAAACAAACACCTGACGAGGTCACTGTCCTGCTCAAAATTTTCACTTGCTTCCAGAACCCTTCGCTTGAGCTACAAGCTCTGGCTGACCTGACTCCTGCTGTCCTCTCCAGTCAACCCCAGGACTCCCCATATTGCACGCCACAGTCGGGCTACACTCATGTCTTTGGGTAATTTCACTACGCCGTGCGCTCTCTTGCCCTGAGCTCTCAAGCATGTTACCTGGAATACTCTTACCCTCTCCCCAAACTTTGCTGACTCCAACTCATCAGAAAATCCAAGACTAGATGGCACTGCCTATAGGAAATTTCCTCAACCTCTCAAGGGCAACTGGTTGGATATCCCCCCATCTCTGATAGTGCTATGAGCAGGGCTCTATGTCAGCACCTCCCCCACTGTATTCTGACTACTGATCTCCTTTACTGTTTCCCTCACTGTCATACTTGTTTACTAGTATATCAGCTACTCCCTGTAAGTGCTGAGCACATATACTTGATAATACTCACTGATTGCCCAGATGAGCAAAGTGGATTAAAATTAACAGTGAATCCTGGAACCTAGAAAATGGTTGTAAGACTGTATTGAGATAACTGCACCTTCAAAACAAAGTGGGCCTCAGATTTCAAAAGAGTCCTTGAGCCCTCCCCAAACTGTTCTCTTTGTGTATACCTACTGGCTTTGACCTCACATTTGCCAAGCTTTGTCCTCACATTGGCCAAGTGAAACTGTTTGCTCTAGGGGACTAGCCAACACAGTGTCTGACCTGCTTCTATCTATTCGGTGTTCTCCAGTCTCCCAGCACCTGACTACTCGTTGAGCCTGGGTATCTGACTACTCTTGCCTGTGACGGACAGCAGCTCAGGATCTTTACTGGGCATTTTTGTTCAAAAAGCACAAGGCATTGCTTTCTTGTAAAGCATATACTGCAAGGCTACTTCAGAGGAAAAATTCTTTTCTGACCACAGTATCACACAGCTTTTTGAACACTACATGTATGAATTCATTGTCTAAATCACCTCTTTCAACCCCTCTGAATCATCTCCCTCTTGTAGGAAGAAAGAGAGACTACATTCTGAGGAACTGAGATTGTAGCTGATACTTATTGAAAGGAAAGGAGCAACACACAGCAGCAATTCACAGGGGAAATTTCGCTTTATTAGGGAAATGTGCTGGGTTATACAGGAAGGGGCATGAGCTGATTGAGGTGTCACTTCTACGGGGCTGGTGGCTATTGGCTAGGTGCTGGGAGTGGGAGGGGGGCGAGAGGTGATTGGTCTTCAGGTGGCGCTGTCAGGAACCGAGGACCCGGAAGAGAAGCCAGAAGTTCGCCATCTTACTGGTAGGGGCCCTTCATTCCACCCTTTCTCCTCTGTGGGGTTGTGGACGTTGCTCTCTCTCTGACTGCTTCCTGCTGAACGGGGGCGGAGAAGGGAGTGAGGGCTTGAGGACCGGGAGGAAAGGGGTGATAGGACTCCCCACAGTAAGGACGAGTAGATGTGGACTTCTTCAGGTTGGAAATCAATGAAGGTTCCCTGTAACCATAGGTTGAGGGCTTATTGATTCTAATGGTGGTGCCAGGAGGATACGGGTGCCAGAAGCCAGGCATCTGTGGCCATTGTTGCTAGGAACAGTTTCTAGCGGAGAGAGAGGTCCATCTCAGCGTGTGGTGAGGAGGTTACTTGAGGGTGAGGGATCTTCTGTGGCCAGAAGCTAGTAGTTCCTGAGTAAAAGCTGGTTGAAAGCTTGATTAGAGATTTTTCCGACTTGGGATTTGATGAACTTTATTATACAGGGTAAGAAGAGACTGGCGAGAAGAATGATTATTATGGGGCCTGCAATGGGCCAGAGCCAGGTGAGGAGGGGGTTTGTTAGTATTGAAGAGAATGGGTTGGAATTGGAAGCAGAGTGGAGGCTGGAGGCAAGGTCGGTGAGTTTGGTGATGTCAGTTTCTACAATGCTGGATTCGTTGATGTAATAGCAGCACTCCTCTTGAAGGAAGATGCAGGTGCCGCCCTTCTCGGCTGTAAGCAGATCTAAGGCCCGCCGGTTTTGAAGGGTGACTTTAGCTAGCGAAGTGACCTGTCTTTGGAGAGAGGCTAGGGAATCGGCAGTGGATGTCAGGGCCCCCTCAAGTTTGGCATTGAGATCTTTAATTGCCCATAGGGAGTGACCCAAGGCTCCTCCCAAAAACCCTGCCCCAATGGCTGAGGTGGTCAAAGAGATACCGACCATGACGGGAAGGAAAGCAGCCCTTTTTGTGCATGAGGGCAAGGGAGGTTGGAGCTCAAGAAATTCTGCCATGCTGTAAAGTGTAAGCTGTGGGATTAGGGTGATGAGAATGCAGGGTGTATCAGAGTTGGGAGGCAGTGAGTTGAAAAGGCTGCCATTACACCAAAAGAAGTGTCTCGGTTGTGTAAAAGTCTTAGAGTCAGCGGTAGGGGTGTAGATAGAGAGGCAGTGAAGTGCGCTGGAGGGGGTGGAGCTGGGCCTACACAGTGGTGGATGGTGAGATTATCTGCTATTCTGGTTCCCATAGGGGTATGTCTGCCAGGGGGCAGAGGGGTTGTCCTTCTGCATGGAAGGAGTAGTTGGAAATATTAAGGGGCATGGCGGCCAGCAGTGGGCACTGTAGTGATGCGCACAAGAAACAATTGGCGGTGTTGAGGGTGTGGTTGAGAAAGATGGTGGTGTCCTGAATGACCTGTAATGAAGAGTAGGAGGAATAGGAAGATGAAGAGGCACCGTCAAGAATTTGGATAATGACTTTTTCATAATGTCCGATATCTGATGCAACTTGAGAGATCTGGGAGTGAGAGGGAACATACTTTTGAGAGATATGAAGGGTATCATGGGGGGCCGAGGACCCCCCGTAGTAAACTGAGGCTGTGACTCCGGCAGCTCATCGAGAGTCCCAGGGATCTGGGATTGATAAGGAGAATGAGCCGTTGGGATATTTCATGAAACGGTTGGAGGAGTAATACTGTGGGTACTGGAAGTTACTCATGTAGTGAATGGCGCAAGACCAGTAGGGACATCCCCCGTAGGTGTCTGGCTATCGCCTGCAATAGGCTTGTCTTTGGTCATAGAGGAAGCAGAGGTACGGAGAATAAGGGTAGCTGCTAGTGAACACTTCGGTGGAGGGAGGAAAGTGGAGGTATAAAGGCTTAGAGCAGCTTTTCAGAGGGCAGTCTGATGTGGCAATGAGGGCAGTAACTTTTGTTTGATGCTGTGTGTAAGTTTGTCTGACTTTGAATCGCTATACAAAGGAGGCTGGGGTGGCGGGGAAGACAATAGGAATGAGGAAAAAAAGTGAGAGAGCAGTAAAGGAGGAAAAAGTCATGATTCGGGTATGGATGGCAAAGGGGGTGAACGGGAGATGCGGAGTTTTAAGGGATCAGAGGGATGAAGCGTGGTAGAGTAGACAGCGTCTTGGGCTGTATCCAAAGGACTCTGGATTGTGACTGATGGGTTTGGGTATCCAGAGAAGGTGGGTCCTGGGTATTTGGTTTCAACCTGGAGATATGAATCCAAGGGGTGACAGAGTTATCAGGCAGTAAGAGCTTGGCAGCCGAGGGGGTGCAGAGAATAACTGGGTGTGGACCCTCCCATTTTGGGGTGAGAGAGGGCCAATCCTCTGGCGGCTTATAAAATACTAGTTGGCCGGGCTGTAAGGCAGGAGGATTTTGGGAGGTGGATGGATCAGGAAGGAGCCAATCCTGATATTTCCACAATTCAGTGCAGAGGAGAGAGAGTAGTGGAAGGGCCATATTGGGAGGAATTGGTCCTTTGTGGGAAGGGAGCCCCGGGAGTAGAATCAGGTGGCCGTACATGATCTCAAAGGGCGACAAGAAGGAAGGTTTCTTTGGGAGGGCCCGAATGCGGAGTAGAGCTAAGGGAAGTAAGCGAACCCAGTCAAGGTGTAGTTCTAGAGATAGTTTGGTCAGGATGTCCTTTCGAGTCCTATTGGTTCTTTCTACTTTTCCTGAAGCTTGTGGTCGATAAGGACAATGTAAATGCCAGGGGAGTGAGAGCAACTTGGAGAGGTTCTGGATAATTTGGGCAGTGAACTCAGGGCCATTATCTGATTGGAGGGAAGTGGGCATCCCGAACCTAGGAAAGATCTGGGTGAGGAGGATAGAGGCAACTGCAGATGCTCATTTGTTAGTTGTGGGGAAAGCTTTGACCCATCCTGAAAATGTATCTACTAACACGAGTAGGTATCTGGTACACCATACAGGGGACATATTAGTGAAGTCTATTTGCCAATCTGCGGTGGGGACATTGCCCCTTGCTTGATGAGCCGGGAAGGGTCGAGCCTTGAGGGGGATATTAGGGTTAGTGCATTGGCAGATGGTACACTTGCCATCTGGTGATTTGGTCAAGTAGGGTTTTATCTTCAGGAGAGAAAGAAAAAAAGGATTGTAAAAAATGGATAAAGGATTGGGGGCTGGGATGGAACAGATCATGTAAGAAGCGGAAGAGAGACTCTTTGTCCTGGGAACAGAGGGTGTCTTGTGATAAGGCTAAAACTGCAAGGACAGATGGATTGTTGTCTGGTGTGTCTTCTGATAGGGCAACTGACCGGGCTACTCTGTCGGCTTTGTTGTTACCTCTTGCAATGGGGGAGTCATCCTTTTGATGTGATTTGCAGTGGACTATGCCTAGTCAGTGTGAGAGTTGTGAAGCCTCTAGAAGTTTAGTAATTAAGGCTGAATTAGTTATGGAATTTCCTTTTGTGGTGAGGAGGCCTCGTTCTTTCCATACTGCAGCGTGAGACAAGAGAATGTGGAATATGTATTTGGAGTCAGTGTACAGTGTGAGAGACGTGTCCCGGGCCAGGGTGCAAGCTCTGGTGGCTGCAATGAGTTTGGCCTGTTGATTGGTTGTACCAGGGGGTAGGACTCGTGCCTCAATGACATCTTTGAGGGAGACTACTGCGTATCCTGAATAGTGGGTGCCCTCATGTTTAAAGGAGGACCCATCAGTAAACCAGATGAGGTCGGAGTGTGAGAGAGCTCCTTCGGAGATTGTGGAGTGGCACAGAAGGAAGTTGTGAAGGGCTTCCAGGCAATCATGCGAGGGAGTATGAGGAGAGTAGGGTAGAGGAAGAAGAGTGGCTGGATTCAAGGGTTGGCAGGGGAGGAAAGAAATGTCTGGATTTTGGAGGAAAGAGGACAGTAAGGTCAGGAGTCTGGAGGGAGGGAGAGTCTGTAAACTTTTGTAGGTTAAGAGATCTTTTAGGTGATGTGGGGACAGAATGGTAAGGGGCACCCCAAATGTTAGTTTATGAGCTTCTTTCTGCAAGAGCTGTCCAGCAGCTAATACCCGTAGGCAGGGGGCCCATCCCCGAACTGGGGGGTCTAATTGCTTGGAGAGATAAGCTACTGGGGCAAAGGATGGGCCATAATATTGGCCTAGGACTCCTAGAGCTTGACTGGACCTCTCATGAATGTATAATGAGAAGGGCTTCGACAAATAAGGGAGATGGAGAGCTGGGGCTTCTACAAGGGCTTGACAGAGCTTAATGAAGGAGTGTCGGGGTGAGGATGATAATGGTTCTTCAGGGGGGCCCTTGCTTAGGTCGTATAGGGGTCTTGCCAACAGGGAGAAGTTAGGGATCCATGCTCTAAAATACTCAGCCAGGCCTAGAAAGGAAAGGATTTCTGTCTTGGTTTTGGGAACAGGCAGGTCAGAGAGGAGTCGTTTTCTGTCTAAGGTAATGGACTTTCTTTGTTGAGACAGAAGGAATCCGAGGGAAGTGACAGAAGGGGAAGAGATTTCAGCTTTGACAGGGGATACTCGGTAACCTCTAGAAGCTAGAAGGTTAAGTAGGGAGGCAGTGTCAAGTTGAGACTGTTCCCACAAGGGACTGCAGAGTAGAAGATTGTCCATGTATTGTAATAAGGTGGACTCGGAGTGATCATGATGAAACTGTTTGAGGTCCTGAGCTAGGACTTGTCCAAAAATATGGGGACTATGTCGGAAGCCTTGTGGCAAAACCGTCTAAGTAAGTTGTTCAGAATGTCTTGTGTATGGGTCCGTCCAGGTGAAGATGAAAAAATCTTGGGAGGAGGGGTCCAGAGGGGTAGAAAAATGGGTCTTTGAGATCTAGGACTGAGAAGTGGGTGGCTGAGGCAGGGATCTGCGATAAAAGGGTGTATGGATTTGGAACTAAGGGATGGATAGGGACAATGGCCATGTTGATGAGGCGAAGGTCTTGGACGAGGCGGAAAGATCCGTTGGTTTTTTAACAGCTAATATGGGGGTATTAAATGGGGAGTGAGTGGATCTGAGGTAATTTTTGTTTAAGAGATCTTGAATGATGGGTTGGAGGCCTATGAGGGCTGAAGTGGTTACGGGGTATTGGGCCTGACAGATATACTGAGAGGGGTCACGTAATCTGATAGAGGCAGGAGGACATAGAGCCACGGAGGGGCTTGTAATGTCCCAAACTTTGGGATTTACAGGGTGTATGAGGGCAGAACTGGAGCTTTCATTGGGTAGAGGGGGGTCATCGGCTATGAGGGCCATCAGAAAGGGAGTACCAGGGGCTGTGGGAGTGGATATAGTTATGGAAATGTGGAGGAGAGAAAGGATGTCCCGTCCTAGTAAAGGGATGGGACACTGGGGCATAACCAGGAAGGAGTGGTAGAAAGGTATGGGATTGTCTTGGATTGTGCATAAAAGGGGAGGGGTTTAATGGGAAAATCTGTTTACCTCCTACCCTGACTATAGGAGTAATGGCAGGTGTGGTAGGGCCCCGGTATTCTCGCAAGACCGAGAAGGTGGCTCCTGTATCTAGGAGGAAGGAGATGGCGCAACCGTCTACAGTAACCTTGGGCTCCTGTTTGGTGATGGAAATGGTCGGGCAAGAAGACCCTGGGCCCCGTCAATCTTCCTCTGCCAGCCCCACTACAGCGGGCTTAGGACTGGGGTTGTTCGTCCAGCCTCCCCTTCGGGTGGTTGGGCAATCAGACCCCCAGTGGCCCTTTTTGTGGCATCTGGGGCATGGGGTGGTAGGATATCTGGGAGAGGGGCACACCCTTGACCAATGTCCCTCTTTTCTGCACTTGAAACAAGCTCCTGGGGGGGGGGGCTTGTTTGTAGAGGGGGGCCCAGGTTGTGGTTTTATCAGCTGGGCCAACATTTGGAAATTGGCCTGATCAGCCTTTTGTTTACAGTGTTCTTTCTCCTCCTCCTGGTTATGGAAGACTTTAAAGGCTACTGTTAGGATCTCAGTCTGTGGGGTAGTGGGGCCCTGTTCTAACTTTCTGAGTTTAGCTTTAATGTTGGGGTAGCTTTGAGCTAGGAAGTATGTCATAAGGACATGTCTTCTATCAGGCGTTTCTGGGTCAAGGCTGGTATACTGTAGTAGGGCCTGAGTGAGTCTGTCTAAGCTACGTCCCGGAGGGGGGCGATAATTTTGGGAGGCCCTTGGGACCGAGTCTGAGGGGGACTGAAGAGTTCTGGCTCAGTCTTTGGGGGAGTAACGCGGTCCAGCCGTGCCTAGTCAAGCAGGTCCTGAAGTGCGGAAGGGGGGCGAAGAAAATAAAGAAAGATAGAAAGAACTGGGAGGGCTGATGCTCCCACATGTGGCCAGCCAGCAGCCCAGCTGCTTGCCTCTGCTGCTTCAGTTGGGCTTGAACTCATGACTCTGAGGTTAGAAGTCCCATGCTTTACCAACTGAGCTACAGCAGGGATCTAGTTAGTTGCTTATGGAATGCGTAAACAGAATGTTTTTTGTTCTCCATTCCTGCCACATCGGCAAGTGGGGGAAGGGCATAGCTAGAAGCAGGGGCGGTGTTTCTACACATCTTCAAGGTTTCCCTATTTTCAGAGTGAGGAGTCTTGGCTCGTCTTCGAGGACAAGACATGTTTTTGTGGACAGATAACTTCCAAGGACTGCACCAGTTGTTCTCAAGCTTGTGCTTTCCTATGTTGCATTCAGACATGGGGGAAGGTGCTTTCCCATTCTGCCTACAAACATGTGAGAAGACAAAGGCGGTCCCCAACAGGGGAGAAACAGGTGATGAGGGCAAAGACGGAGGAGGCCCCCAGGACTTAGTTAAAGGGGGGCTGAAAGGCTCAGGCTTAATCCGCGGGGGAGGAAGGCAGAGGAGGTGAGATGGGGGAGGAGATGGTGGGGGAGGAAGGGAAAAGGGCTGTTGTAGGAGAAGAAGGGGAAGGGAGTGAATGGGAGGCTTCTGCGGGGGCGGTGGCTTGCAGGCTAGGAGAACTTTGGGGGGCGGGGGGAGGAGGAGACAGAAAGCTTCGATATAGGGAATCTTCCATTTTTTCAGGCGCTGGCAGTAAAGAGATTGCGAGTGATGTTAGGATCAAGAGTTCCCCTGCGGGCCATTGGTTGTTATTGTCTAGGGGGTATGTCGGCCAATCTTGGGAGCAGTATTTACGGAGAAGTTTTGGTTTTATATCATGTGTCAGAGAGAGGGTAGCCAGATGCTTAAGCAGGCATTCAAGAGGTGAACTTTCAGGGAGGGATGAGGAGGCTCCCATGGCTAAAGGACAGAGAAGGAGACAAACAGGGGAAGATGAACGGAAATCCTCGGACTGGAGGCAGACCGCAGGAGACAAAGGGCATCCCCGATAATCCTTGGTGGTCTGCGGAAACTCGTATACGAGTCGGAATTTCTTAGGAAGTGTGGGTCATCACCCAGACTTCCCTAAGAAGGCAGAGTGCCGGAGTCCCGAGGTACCTAGTACTAGGAATTTTCGGCAGATGGAACGGATTTCAGCAGGCAGAATGGAAGGAGGAAGGGGAAAAGGGAGCATTCTCATCCACAAAGGAGTCACCTCATGTATGGCTGTTGGAGGAGGGGCCTGAGGGTCTGTCACAGCTGTGAAGGCCTGAGGCGGCAATTTATGGCTGCTGCAGGGGGGGGAGGCAGCAATTTATGGCTGTTGGAGGGGGGCCTGAGGGTCTGCAGCAGCCGTGAAGGCCGGAGGTGGCAATTTGTGGCTGTTGGAGGGGGGCCTGAGGGTCTGCAGCAGCTGTGGAGGCCAGAGGCGGCAATTTATGGCTGTTGGAGGGGGGCCTGAGGGTCTGCAGCAGCCATGAAGGCCGGAGGTGGCAATTTATGGCTGTTGGAGGAGGGGCCTGAGGGTCCACTGCAGCTGTGAAGGCCTGAGGCAGGGAGAGTTCCCTCCTCGTCCCCGAGCGTCAGAGCCTTGCCGGACGATCACAGTCAATGGCACTGCGATAGCTCGGGGAAGAGTGGCCCACTCCGGGGGAAAACTTACCTAAAGGCCAGAGAGGAGTGGTGAGTGTGATGAGCCAGCGCCAGAAAAAGAGGACGAGGGCAAGCTGCTGCTGGTGTCAGGGGGGAAGACGGAGCCCAGTTGGGGTGTCTCGTCTCCCGGGTTTCGGCACCAATGAAAGGAAAGGAGCGACACACAGCAGCAATTCACTGGAGAAATCCGCTTTATTAGGGAAAGGTGCTGGGTTATATAGGAAGGGGCATGAGCTGATTGAGGTGTCACTTCTACGGGGCTGGTGGCTATTGGCTAGGTGCTGGGAGTGGGAGGGGGGCGAGAGGTGATTGGTCTTCAGGTGGCGCCGTCGGGAACCGAGGACCTGGAAGAGAAGCCAGAAGTTCGCCATCTTACTGGTGGGGGCCCTTCATTCCACCCTTTCTCCTCTGTGGGGTTGTGGACGTTGCTTTCTCTCTGACTGCTTCCTGCTGAACAGGGGCGGAAAAGGGAGTGAGGGCTTGAGGACCGGGAGGAAAGGGTTGATAGGACTCCCCACAGTAAGGACGAGTAGATGTGGACTTCTTCAGGTTGGAAATCAATGAAGGTTCCCTGTAACCATAGGTTGAGGGCTTATTGATTCTAATGGTGGTGCCAGGAGGATATGGGTGCCAGAAGCCAGGCGTCTGTGGCCATTGTTGCTAGGAACAGTTTCTAGCGGAGAGAGAGGTCCATCTCAGCATGTGGTGAGGAGGTTACTTGAGGGTGAGGGATCTTCTGTGGCCAGAAGCTAGTAGTTCCTGAGTAAAAGCTGGTTGAAAGCTTGATTAGAGATTTTTCCGACTTGGGATTTGATGAACTTTATTATACAGGGTAAGAAGAGACTGGCGAGAAGAATGATTATTATGGGGCCTGCAATGGGCCAGAGCCAGGTGAGGAGGGGGTTTGTTAGTATTGAAGAGAATGGGTTGGAATTGGAAGCAGAGTGGAGGCTGGAGGCAAGGTCGGTGAGTTTGGTGATGTCAGTTTCTACAATGCTGGATTCGTTGATGTAATAGCAGCACTCCTCTTGAAGGAAGATGCAGGTGCCGCCCTTCTTGGCTGTAAGCAGATCTAAGCCTCGCCGGTTTTGAAGGGTGACTTTAGCTAGCGAAGTGACCTGTCTTTGGAGAGAGGCTAGGGAATCGGCAGTGGATGTCAGGGCTCCCTCAAGTTTGGCATTGAGATCTTTAATTGCCCATAGGGAGTGACCCAAGGCTCCTCCCAAAAACCCTGCCCCAATGGCTGAGGTGGTCAAAGAGATACCAACCATGACGGGAAGGAAAGCCACCCTTTTTGTGCATGAGGGCAAGGGAGGTTGGAGCTCAAGAAATTCTGCCATGCTGTAAAGTGTAAGCTGTGGGATTAGGGTGATGAGAATGCAGGATGTATCAGAGTTGGGAGGCAGTGAGTTGAAAAGACTGCCATTACACCAAAAGAAGTGTCCCGGTTGTGTAAAAGTCTTAGAGTCAGCGGTAGGGGTGTAGATAGAGAGGCAGTGAAGTGCGCTGGAGCGGGGTGGAGTTGGGCCTACACAGTGGTGGATGGTGAGATTATCTGCGTATTCTGGTTCCCATAGGGGTATGTCTGCCAGGGGGCAGAGGGGTTGTCCTTCTGCATGGAAGGAGTAGTTGGAAATATTAAGGGGCATGGCAGCCAGCAGCAGGCGCTGTAGTGATGCGCACAAGAAACAATTGGCAGTGTTGAGGGTGTGGTTGAGCAAGATGGTGGTGTCTTGAATGAGCTGTAATGAGGAGTAGGAGAAATGGGAAGAGGGGCAGGGATAAGAAGATGAAGAGGCGCCATCAAGAGTTTGGATAATGACTTTTTCATAATGTCCAATATCTGATGCAACTTGAGAGATCTGGGAATGAGAGGGAACATACTTTCGAGAGATATGAAGGGTATCATGGGGGGCCGAGGACCCCCCATAGTAAACTGAGGCTGTGACTCTGGCAGCCCATCGAGAGTCCCAGGGATCTGGGATTGATAAGGAGAATGAGCCGTTGGGATATTTCATGAAGCGGTTGGAGGAGTAATACTGTGGGTACTGGGAGTTACCCATGTAGTGAATGGTGCAAGACCAGTAGGGACATCCCCTGTAGGTGTCTTGCCATTGCCTGCAATAAGCTTGTCTTTGGTCATAGAGGAAGCAGAGGTAGGGAGAATAAGGGTAGCTGCTAGTGAACACTTCCGTGGAGGGAGGAAAGTGGAGGTATAAAGGCTCAGAGCAGCTTTTCAGAGGGCAGTCTGGTGTGGCAATGAGGGCAGTAACTTTTGTTTGATGCTGTGTGTAAGTTTGTCTGACTTTGAATCGCTATACAAAGGAGGCTGGGGTGGCGGGGAAGACAACAGGAATGAGGAAAAAAAGTGAGAGAGCAGTAAAGGAGGAAAAAGTCATGATTCGGGTATGGATGGCAAAGGGGGTGAACGGGAGATGCGGAGTTTTAAGGGATCAGAGGGATGAAGCATGGTAGAGTAGGCAGCATCTTGGGCTGTATCCAAAGGACTCTGGATTGTGACTGATGGGTCTTGGGTATCCAGAGAAGGTGGGTCCTGGGTATTTGGTTTCAACCTGGAGATATGAATCCAAGGGGTGACAGAGTTATCAGGCAGTAAGAGCTTGGCGGCCAAGGGGGTGCAGAGAATAACTGGGTGTGGACTCTCCCATTTTGGGGTGAGAGAGGGCCGATCCTCTGGCGGCTTATAAAATACTAGTTGGCCGGGCTGTAAGGCAGGAGGATTTTGGGAGGTGGATGGATCAGGAAGGAGCCAATCCTGATATTTCCACAATTCAGTGCAGAGGAGAGAGAGTAGTGGAAGGGCCATATTGGGAGGAATTGGTCCTTTGTGGGAAGGGAGCCCTGGGAGTAGAATCAGGTGGCCGTACATGATCTCAAAGGGCGACAAGAAGGAAGGTTTCTTTGGGAGGGCCCGAATGCGGAGTAGAGCTAAGGGAAGTAAGCGAACCCAGTCAAGGTGTAGTTCTAGAGATAGTTTGGTCAGGATGTCCTTTCGAGTCCTATTGGTTCTTTCTACTTTTCCTGAAGCTTGTGGTCGATAAGGACAATGTAAATGCCAGGGGAGTGAGAGCAACTTGGAGAGGTTCTGGATAATTTGGGCAGTGAACTCAGGGCCATTATCTGATTGGAGGGAAGTGGGCATCCCGAACCTAGGAAAGATCTGGGTGAGGAGGATAGAGGCAACTGCAGATGCTCGTTTGTTAGTTGTGGGGAAAGCTTTGACCCATCCTGAAAATGTATCTACTAACACGAGTAGGTATCTGGTACACCATACAGGGGACATATTAGTGAAGTCTATTTGCCAATCTGCGGTGGGGACATTGCCCCTTGCTTGATGAGCCGGGAAGGGTCGAGCCTTGAGGGGGATATTAGGGTTAGTGCATTGGCAGATGGTACACTTGCCATCTGGTGATTTGGTCAAGTAGGGTTTTATCTTCAGGAGAGAAAGAAAAAAAGGATTGTAAAAAATGGATAAAGGATTGGGGGCTGGGATGGAACAGATCATGTAAGAAGCGGAAGAGAGACTCTTTGTCCTGGGAACAGAGGGTGTCTTGTGATAAGGCTAAAACTGCAAGGACAGATGGATTGTTGTCTGGTGTGTCTTCTGATAGGGCAACTGACCGGGCTACTCTGTCGGCTTTGTTGTTACCTCTTGCAATGGGGGAGTCATCCTTTTGATGTGATTTGCAGTGGACTATGCCTAGTCAGTGTGAGAGTTGTGAAGCCTCTAGAAGTTTAGTAATTAAGGCTGAATTAGTTATGGAATTTCCTTTTGTGGTGAGGAGGCCTCGTTCTTTCCATACTGCAGCGTGAGACAAGAGAATGTGGAATATGTATTTGGAGTCAGTGTACAGTGTGAGAGACGTGTCCCGGGCCAGGGTGCAAGCTCTGGTGGCTGCAATGAGTTTGGCCTGTTGATTGGTTGTACCAGGGGGTAGGACTCGTGCCTCAATGACATCTTTGAGGGAGACTACTGCGTATCCTGAATAGTGGGTGCCCTCATGTTTAAAGGAGGACCCATCAGTAAACCAGATGAGGTCGGAGTGTGAGAGAGCTCCTTCGGAGATTGTGGAGTGGCACAGAAGGAAGTTGTGAAGGGCTTCCAGGCAATCATGCGAGGGAGTATGAGGAGAGTAGGGTAGAGGAAGAAGAGTGGCTGGATTCAAGGGTTGGCAGGGGAGGAAAGAAATGTCTGGATTTTGGAGGAAAGAGGACAGTAAGGTCAGGAGTCTGGAGGGAGGGAGAGTCTGTAAACTTTTGTAGGTTAAGAGATCTTTTAGGTGATGTGGGGACAGAATGGTAAGGGGCACCCCAAATGTTAGTTTATGAGCTTCTTTCTGCAAGAGCTGTCCAGCAGCTAATACCCGTAGGCAGGGGGCCCATCCCCGAACTGGGGGGTCTAATTGCTTGGAGAGATAAGCTACTGGGGCAAAGGATGGGCCATAATATTGGCCTAGGACTCCTAGAGCTTGACTGGACCTCTCATGAATGTATAATGAGAAGGGCTTCGACAAATAAGGGAGATGGAGAGCTGGGGCTTCTACAAGG
Source organism: Manis javanica (assembly GCF_040802235.1). NCBI lineage: Eukaryota > Metazoa > Chordata > Mammalia > Pholidota > Manidae > Manis > Manis javanica. The sequence continues at coordinate 110,216,038 of NC_133160.1, forward strand.
GCTTGACAGAGCTTAATGAAGGAGTGTCGGGGTGAGGATGATAATGGTTCTTCAGGGGGGCCCTTGCTTAGGTCGTATAGGGGTCTTGCCAACAGGGAGAAGTTAGGGATCCATGCTCTAAAATACTCAGCCAGGCCTAGAAAGGAAAGGATTTCTGTCTTGGTTTTGGGAACAGGCAGGTCAGAGAGGAGTCGTTTTCTGTCTAAGGTAATGGACTTTCTTTGTTGAGACAGAAGGAATCCGAGGGAAGTGACAGAAGGGGAAGAGATTTCAGCTTTGACAGGGGATACTCGGTAACCTCTAGAAGCTAGAAGGTTAAGTAGGGAGGCAGTGTCAAGTTGAGACTGTTCCCACAAGGGACTGCAGAGTAGAAGATTGTCCATGTATTGTAATAAGGTGGACTCGGAGTGATCATGATGAAACTGTTTGAGGTCCTGAGCTAGGACTTGTCCAAAAATATGGGGACTATGTCGGAAGCCTTGTGGCAAAACCGTCTAAGTAAGTTGTTCAGAATGTCTTGTGTATGGGTCCGTCCAGGTGAAGATGAAAAAATCTTGGGAGGAGGGGTCCAGAGGGGTAGAAAAATGGGTCTTTGAGATCTAGGACTGAGAAGTGGGTGGCTGAGGCAGGGATCTGCGATAAAAGGGTGTATGGATTTGGAACTAAGGGATGGATAGGGACAATGGCCATGTTGATGAGGCGAAGGTCTTGGACGAGGCGGAAAGATCCGTTGGTTTTTTAACAGCTAATATGGGGGTATTAAATGGGGAGTGAGTGGATCTGAGGTAATTTTTGTTTAAGAGATCTTGAATGATGGGTTGGAGGCCTATGAGGGCTGAAGTGGTTACGGGGTATTGGGCCTGACAGATATACTGAGAGGGGTCACGTAATCTGATAGAGGCAGGAGGACATAGAGCCACGGAGGGGCTTGTAATGTCCCAAACTTTGGGATTTACAGGGTGTATGAGGGCAGAACTGGAGCTTTCATTGGGTAGAGGGGGGTCATCGGCTATGAGGGCCATCAGAAAGGGAGTACCAGGGGCTGTGGGAGTGGATATAGTTATGGAAATGTGGAGGAGAGAAAGGATGTCCCGTCCTAGTAAAGGGATGGGACACTGGGGCATAACCAGGAAGGAGTGGTAGAAAGGTATGGGATTGTCTTGGATTGTGCATAAAAGGGGAGGGGTTTAATGGGAAAATCTGTTTACCTCCTACCCTGACTATAGGAGTAATGGCAGGTGTGGTAGGGCCCCGGTATTCTCGCAAGACCGAGAAGGTGGCTCCTGTATCTAGGAGGAAGGAGATGGCGCAACCGTCTACAGTAACCTTGGGCTCCTGTTTGGTGATGGAAATGGTCGGGCAAGAAGACCCTGGGCCCCGTCAATCTTCCTCTGCCAGCCCCACTACAGCGGGCTTAGGACTGGGGTTGTTCGTCCAGCCTCCCCTTCGGGTGGTTGGGCAATCAGACCCCCAGTGGCCCTTTTTGTGGCATCTGGGGCATGGGGTGGTAGGATATCTGGGAGAGGGGCACACCCTTGACCAATGTCCCTCTTTTCTGCACTTGAAACAAGCTCCTGGGGGGGGGGCTTGTTTGTAGAGGGGGGCCCAGGTTGTGGTTTTATCAGCTGGGCCAACATTTGGAAATTGGCCTGATCAGCCTTTTGTTTACAGTGTTCTTTCTCCTCCTCCTGGTTATGGAAGACTTTAAAGGCTACTGTTAGGATCTCAGTCTGTGGGGTAGTGGGGCCCTGTTCTAACTTTCTGAGTTTAGCTTTAATGTTGGGGTAGCTTTGAGCTAGGAAGTATGTCATAAGGACATGTCTTCTATCAGGCGTTTCTGGGTCAAGGCTGGTATACTGTAGTAGGGCCTGAGTGAGTCTGTCTAAGCTACGTCCCGGAGGGGGGCGATAATTTTGGGAGGCCCTCGGGACCAAGTCTGAGGGGGACTGAAGAGTTCTGGCTCAGTCTGTGGGGGAGTAACGCGGTCCAGCCGTGCCTAGTCAAGCAGGTCCTGAAGTGCGGAAGGGGGGCGAAGAAAATAAAGAAAGATAGAAAGAACTGGGAGGGCTGACACTCCCACATGTGGCCAGCCAGCAGCACAGCTGCTTGCCTCTGCTGCTCCAGTTGGGCTTGAACTCATGACTCTGAGGTTAGAAGTCCCATGCTTTACCAACTGAGCTACAGCAGGGATCTAGTTAGTTGCTTATGGAATGCGTAAACAGAATGTTTTTTGTTCTCCATTCCTGCCACATCGGCAAGTGGGGGAAGGGCATAGCTAGAAGCAGGGGTGGTGTTTCTACACATCTTCAAGGTTTCCCTATTTTCAGAGTGAGGAGTCTTGGCTCGTCTTCGAGGACAAGACATGTTTTTGTGGACAGATAACTTCCAAGGACTGCACCAGTTGTTCTCAAGCTTGTGCTTTCCTATGTTGCATTCAGACATGGGGGAAGGTGCTTTCCCATTCTGCCTACAAACATGTGAGAAGACAAAGGTGGTCCCCAACAGGGGAGAAACAGGTGATGAGGGCAAAGATGGAGGAGGCCCCCAGGACTTAGTTAAAGGGGGGCTGAAAGGCTCAGGCTTAATCCGCGGGGGAGGAAGGCAGAGGAGGTGAGATGGGGGAGGAGATGGTGGGGGAGGAAGGGAAAAGGGCTGTTGTAGGAGAAGAAGGGGAAGGGAGTGAATGGGAGGCTTCTGCGGGGGCGGTGGCTTGCAGGCTAGGAGAACTTTGGGGGGCGGGGGGAGGAGGAGACGGAAAGCTTCGATATAGGGAATCTTCCATTTTTTCAGGTGCTGGCAGTAAAGAGATCGCGAGTGATGTTAGGATCAAGAGTTCCCCCTGCGGGCCATTGGTTGTTATTGTCTAGGGGGTATGTCGGCCAATCTTGGGAGCAGTATTTACGGAGAAGTTTTGGTTTTATATCATGTGTCAGAGAGAGGGTAGCCAGATGCTTAAGCAGGCATTCAAGAGGTGAACTTTCAGGGAGGGATGAGGAGGCTCCCATGGCTAAAGGACAGAGAAGGAGACAAACAGGGGAAGATGAACGGAAATCCTCGGACTGGAGGCAGACCGCAGGAGACAAAGGGCATCCCCGATAATCCTTGGTGGTCTGCGGAAACTCGTATACGAGTCGGAATTTCTTAGGAAGTGTGGGTCATCACCCAGACTTCCCTAAGAAGGCAGAGTGCCGGAGTCCCGAGGTACCTAGTACTAGGAATTTTCGGCAGATGGAACGGATTTCAGCAGGCAGAATGGAAGGAGGAAGGGGAAAAGGGAGCATTCTCATCCACAAAGGAGTCACCTCATGTATGGCTGTTGGAGGAGGGGCCTGAGGGTCTGTCACAGCTGTGAAGGCCTGAGGCGGCAATTTATGGCTGCTGCAGGGGGGGGGGAGGCAGCAATTTATGGCTGTTGGAGGGGGGCCTGAGGGTCTGCAGCAGCCGTGAAGGCCGGAGGTGGCAATTTGTGGCTGTTGGAGGGGGGCCTGAGGGTCTGCAGCAGCTGTGGAGGCCAGAGGCGGCAATTTATGGCTGTTGGAGGGGGGCCTGAGGGTCTGCAGCAGCCATGAAGGCCGGAGGTGGCAATTTATGGCTGTTGGAGGAGGGGCCTGAGGGTCCACTGCAGCTGTGAAGGCCTGAGGCAGGGAGAGTTCCCTCCTCGTCCCCGAGCGTCAGAGCCTTGCCGGACGATCACAGTCAATGGCACTGCGATAGCTCGGGGAAGAGTGGCCCACTCCGGGGGAAAACTTACCTAAAGGCCAGAGAGGAGTGGTGAGTGTGATGAGCCAGCGCCAGAAAAAGAGGACGAGGGCAAGCTGCTGCTGGTGTCAGGGGGGAAGACGGAGCCCAGTTGGGGTGTCTCGTCTCCCAGGTTTCGGCACCAATGAAAGGAAAGGAGCGACACACAGCAGCAATTCACTGGAGAAATCCGCTTTATTAGGGAAAGGTGCTGGGTTATATAGGAAGGGGCATGAGCTGATTGAGGTGTCACTTCTACGGGGCTGGTGGCTATTGGCTAGGTGCTGGGAGTGGGAGAGGGGAGAGAGGTGATTGGGCTTCAGGTGGCACCGTCGGGAACCGAGGACCCAGAAGAGAAGCCGGAAGTTCACCATCTTACTGGTGGGGGCCCTTCACTTATAACCAAGGTAATTGGACCACAAAGCCAAGGAGATGAGCAGAGAAAAATACTGCGTGAGAAAGCTGAGGTATAAAAAGAGACAAGCAGAGTTCAGAGGATCACCAAACACAGTGGGGTCACAGGTATCTATACAAGTTTGGATATGGAACCAGAGAAAGATAGAGGTGCAAGGGAATCAATAGGTGAGGTGAAGGTGAAGACAGTTTCAAGGCCATAACCTCGAGTGGCCATTTTCATAAGTCACCAGGGAACACTGAGAGTGTGGATCAGCCCAGCCCCAGGAGACAGATGGAGAACTCAAGCATACGTAAGAAACAGTGTAGCATTAATGACTTCTTAAAACAGTGCCACCCTGAGCAAGTTACTCAATCTCTCTAAATCTTAATCTCTTTTCCTGAAAAGATGGGATTAATCATCATACATAACTAATATATCTGTTGTAAGAACTGAGATAATATACATAAAGTGCTTAGGCCATTACCCAGTACATATTAGGTGTTTAATTAATAACAGTGATGAAGATGATGATAAATTACTTTGAAGTTAATTCAGAAAGTGGCCCAGATCACACCCATATATTTTTCTCCATGAACCAACAGCAGTATTATTTAAGACTTATCCCAAGAATTTCTAGGCCTATTGAGGTTTGGTAGGCCAATAATTAAATCACTGTGTTCCCCTTCCTGAATTTGGAACTAATGGAGAAATAGATGCATAATTCAGACAGATGGAGATCAAAACATCAATTGTGTTACTGGTAAATGTGATCTGCAGAACATGGGTGAGCTCTGCAGCCACAAAGCTGACTAACACTCCCCTAAATCAGACTCACATACCTGGGCACAGGCACCTGGACCAGCACAGTGCAGAGCTGCTTCAAGTTCATTGCCAATTGAGGTGAGCCGGGCTGACCGGATTTCACCTTCTGTGGGGGCCTGGGAGGAACTGGTTCACACTGTTTCCTCCAAACTCACCTAACAGGCTGGGGTCTCCTCCTTCTCCAGGGATAGAGAGGGGCCAGTAGGGAGCCAGGAGTCCTCTGATCAAGCTGCTCCCTGGGAACAGGAATCCGGAGTAGGTGCTCCCACCAAGCATGGCCAGAGCCACAACCCGAAATGCTTGGTTTAAATCCCACTTCAGAAAATGTAGTTCCTCAGTTTACAAAAACCCATGGAACTATGGGTTTCATTAGCCTAATTTTGCTTTCTTAACAGGAAACACTATTAAGCTATTTAATTGCATAACTTGTTGTGAATTGCAGAAGGACTGTGTGTTTTCCACAGTAGCCCCTGTATACCCTTGTTTCCTACAGCTGTTCCTCCCCACTCTTAGCCTTGTTTCCTAGCCTTCTTGATAAAATCCAAATGTCCCAACAGTTACTGCTCATCCACAGAACAAATTCCATCTCCTCTGAGAATGGTCCTTAACCAAGTATTCCAGAGACTGGCTGAACTTCTCCCTAATAAAACCTTATAAAATATTCCACATCTTTCTTCAAGTTAAAATGCTCCTTCAGAGTCTCCTCAAGCCCGGCCTTCTTAAGTAAAGACCTAGGCTAATGGTGCTCTGGTTTATTTTCTTCCACATTGGTATTCTCTGTTGGCTCATTCTACCAGATTCATAGGCTCAGACTGGCCCAGGTTCAATATCATTGCAATACATTTTAAATAAAATGACACATGAATCTATCAAACCAAGGTATTTTTTTAAATTAAGGTGTCATTGATAAACAATCTTATGAAGGTGTCATGTGAGCAACATTGTGATTTCAACATTCACCCATATTATCAAGTCCCCCACCCCCACCACATTGCAATCACTATCCATCAGTATAATAAGATGCTATAGAGTCACTACTTGTCTTCTCCATGCTGTACTGCCTTCCCTGTGACCTACCTATATTATGTGTGCCAATTATAATGTCCCTTAAACCCCTTCTCCCTCCCTCCCCATCCACTCTTCCCAACCCCTTCTCTTTGGTAACCACTAGTCCCTTCTTGGGAGTCTGTAAGTCTGCAGCTGTTTCGTTCCTTCAGTTTTGCTTTGTTGTTATACTCCACAAATGAGTGAAATCATTTGGTACTTGTCTTTCTCCACCTGGCTTATTTCACTGAGCATAATACCCTCCAGCTCCATCCATGGCTGCTGCAAATGGTAGGATTTGTTTTCTTTTTATAAAATCAACACATTTTTAGAAGTATAAAATTCTAGTTCTGAGAGAAAGAGGCTGTTGGCTTCAGTAGTAAACTGAGTTTCATTAAATGGCCCTAATGGTCTGAAGCTGGTAACCGCCGGCTTAACTGTGGCCCTCTCAGCAAATTCATGGAGTTTAATCTCTTAACTCCAATGTGATTTTAAGCTTAGCATAGCAAAATGATGTATGTTAGAGAATGCACAAAAGAAAAACTCAAGGATGATGTATAAAATAATAAACTTTACCAACATAATTAAGTCAACATAATCCATTGCTCACAGTGTTCATCACTTCAAACAAGTCAAAAGATTATTTGCTCATGACCTATTTGGGGCAGCAAAAATCAAGTGGTAGAAAATAACAATAATGAGGCATTTTGTGGTGTGTCAGATAACTATGCAGTGAAATTGTCCCTGAGTCTCAGAGTCCAGCCAGCTTAAAGTTAAAGAAGTAGTATTATCAGAGAATAAGGCAAGAGAATGAGCCTGTGACTCTATGAGGGGGCACATTCACCCTCGTGAGTATCTGAACAAGATAATGGCTGTGAGACTGAGTATCCGAACAAGATAATGTTCTCCTCACCATTCTGACTGGTCAATTTGGATGACATATTTTGGGCATCTCTGCTGATTCCATGACTGCAACTTGTACACCATTCACAAATCCCCATCTGCAGCTACAGATGGTCCACAATTTTTTTCCAGTGTTTATAACAGCTCTTGGAGGTTGGGGTGGGGAGAAAGAAGGTTTCACAGCCAAGCTGCCCTCACCAGGTGAGTGCTCAGTCCTGTTGAACCACAGTGCAGCCAAAAGACAAATTTACAGAGCTATACTTATATGGTGCTGGCAAACCGTGTCTCAAGAATTATGCTGCATATATACAAAAATACTACCGAACAGGAAATCATCTTTAATACACTGCATACCATTGATCTTTAAAAAATGTTGAATAAGGAGATGCTTTCCTTTTAGAATAACCTACACCACCAATTATGACCACGACACTATAAAGCTATGCTCTCTGCTACAATAACCACTGGCCACATTTGGCTCTTTAAATTAACTAACATTAAATAAGACTAAACATTCAGTTCCTCCAATACACTAGACACTTATAAGATGCTCAATAGCCACATGTGGCTAGTAGCTACCATATTGGAGAGCATAGAAATAAATACTAATATTACCACAGAAATTTCTATTGACAGTGCTAGAGAGAGAAAGGGCTCCAAGAGAAAGGGCTTTATCAACAGTGGATATTTTTGCCATAAATTTTTGTTGACTCTTAACACCTCTTAAATTGCTCAATGCTTTTTCCTGTCCTCCAAACAACCTATAGGACTTTTTCACAACAGGTTCAATAGCTCTTTTTTGGAAGGCACCACAGTAACTTTCCTAAGAAATCCTGAAAATCTTTGGTGAGCCATAGTTTATAGACCGTTAAGTAACTGAATACTAAATTTTAGACTTCCGTTTCCTCTATGGAATCAAGATGACATATAGACTTAGAACAAATGGACTATTCCATTAACTTTCTCTACTTTGGCCAGCTCACATTTGTAAACAGCTACCTGGGAAGGATTTCCTTATCTACCTTACTTAATGATAGGTAGCAGAATGCTAAGCATTCCCTAGTCCAACTGTTATAACAACACAGGTGTAATTCTTATCATATCCACATTCTAATCTTATTTATGAGAAAATTGTTTAGAGAAATTAGTTTATGACCTTCTTAAAATAATTCAGCAGAGCCAAGTCATGAGCCAGGTCTGCCTGACAACAAACTCTTTTGCTTCTAATTACTATTTGCCTCTAACCTCTAACCAGACTGTCTCTTGCTGAGTTAGGTGCCTTATGAAAGCTCATGGGGAAGTCTGAGGGAAATAATGCATCAGTGAATATACCTGTATTATGATTCCTTAACTCTTTTCATGGAGTTTATGATGTGAGAGAGAAACATGCTCTGGTAGCTGCATCAACCATTGGCTCTCAAAACTGATATTTTTAACTTTACTAATAATCACAAATAAATGAGGAAAAATTCCCATAAATCCAGGGAAATCCTTAATTTCTCACCTCGCACTGAAAATGATGATAGTTTACATTCATAAACATGCACAAAAAGTTTGGCAAGCAATGTTTATAGTTTTTATCTTGTGTGGTGGATGTTTCCCCTACTCCTCCTTTTTAGAAAAAGAAATATTATTGATACTAAAAAAACTATATGTAAGAAAGACTAACATGTATATTAAGAGATGACTGAAAGAAAAGTTTGCCATTTCTCCAAGGATTTAATCACGCAGTGTTCATAAGAAAATTGAATGACATTGTTGGTGTCATTAAAATTTCTTTTCTGCCAACTGTTGTACTTCTTATTTTGTGCAGTTGGCTGCTGTCCTCCACAGCTAAGGCAGCTGCATTTCAGTGAGAGGCACGAAGAGACTGACAAGCCTCGTGGGATTTCTGAAATGAAAGGAGTTGTGTGCCTGTGTATACATACAGAGGAGGGCGTAAGTAAACCTTCTCTTGCGAAAATATAGGGATTATGTCCTAAGAAAGAATACAAATGAGCTAACAGATATCCTTAAAGAGAAAACCTCAGAAAAATTTACCTAGTTTAAGTGTTTAGGCTTGTCATCTTCAGGTGGAAATGACACTTTTATTATTGATCATGTCATTATCCCTAACTTCAAATCTCTTTTAAACACTGTTAAGCACAGGGTAGCCCTTGTACAACTGTGAGTATTGCACACTCTACAACTCTAAGGGCAACTAGTCACATGACTGAGATCATATGTTGTACAATTATTTAAATAATAAAGTAACTTATCCTTTTGAAAAATCAGGATGTGATGATAGTAAAGATTTTGAGGAAAGAGTGTCTTTTGAGCAAAGTTTCCTTAGGAGCTAGCTGGTGATTATTTTTTTAATAATTCCACATGAAGACCTTTTTTGTTAAGATAGAAAAATATACTTGTTAACACTGTGGTTGATTCTTTTATCACAAGATGTTACTTTTTAAACTATTAATTAAAATAAAACATATTCAAGGACACATCTATTGAGTCAAGTTATAAAACCTGTAAACTACAGAAGTGTTTACCTATTCATTTGTTCACACAACAAATATTTGTTATATGTCTCTTATGAGTCTGGCAACATGCTGAGTACTGGGTATTAAACAACAATTAAAATTCAAGGTTACCTTAACTTAATTCACTGTAATGTAAAGCAATACTACTAGACAAGTTTATTAAAAAATTCATATTTTGAAATAAACATGCAAGAATATAGAAACAATGGGAAAAGGAGCAATTGGGGAAGGATACATGACATATTGTTAAAATGAAAAACAAACAAAGACCAGCCTTGAAAGTTCCCTGGGCAGACAAAAGCAGTCTAGTCATACAAAGAAAGCTTAATTTAGTTTATTTTGCAAGACAAACTTGAGCTGGGTCATTTCTTGCTTAGGCCTCTGAAAGTCATAAACAAAACTTAAACTGTTTTCCAAAGTTGATATGAGGTAACCACTAACCAATTCCCTATCATTTAAGAAAATTCTAATATTTTAAACCAATCACTGAGAAAAATAGTTACTTGCCTTCCTGTTATATAATCTGCTTTATAAAAATATACCCCGACCCTCATGTTTTGGCTTGCATACTCCCAGTTGGCCAACTGCCTTTTTAGTGTGTGCAAAATAAACTTTATTTAAGTACTACTTTGGTGTTTCATGGGTTTTACTTTTGTTATTTATGAACTTTTAATAATACTGTAAATAAAATAGGAAGATCCTGGTGCATGAATAGTTAAACAAGAATAGAATAAAAAGTCCAGAAATTGATTCAAATAAATATGGAACTTTACTATATAATATAGGTGATATCTCAAATCATGGGTGTAGACATTCACTTAATAAACTGTCACTACAGAATATATATTTAGAAAAAGATAGAATATTTATCTTACATCATATACAAAAATAAATTCCAATGGATTAGAGATCTAATGTAAAAAGTGAAACTATACATATACTAAAAGAAAGCAGGTAGGGAAAGTGTTCTAATTATGGCTTAAAATCCAAATTTAATAAAAATATTGATGAATTTTATTACATGCAAGTTTATGAAAATACCATAATCAAAATCAAAAAACTAATTAAAATCAGGGGAAAATTTTTTAAATATATAAAATGGGGAAAGAGCTAATGTCCCTAATAAACAGAAAACTCTTAAAATCAACAGAAAGAAAGATCCAGAAATCAGAGAGAGAAATAGGCAAAATACACAAGTAGACAACTGACCAAAAAATTATTTTAAAATGGCTCACAGACATATGAAAAATGTTTAACCTCACATCTGTGTTTAAAAAATAGGGGAAAAGAAAGAAAATTACACTGAATATTACTTTTATGTCAGAATGGAAAAAATTCAAAAGCCTGACAACAAATTCCATTGGGGAGGCTATGGGTAAATGGACATCCTAATACATTACTACTGGGATGGCAGAATGGTGCGATGTGAGAAGGGAAGTTTAGCAATATCCAAGAAAACTATAGATGCGTGTATCATTAAACATGCCAATAACACTTCTAGGAATTTGCCCTGAAGACACACTTCTAACATTACAAAAATACATACAAAAAAGTTATTCATTGTGGCCTTTCTATAATTGTAAAAATAAGGAAATATCCTAAATGCTCAGGATATTATTGAAGAGGCCATGATAAAACCACACAATGCAAAAAGGAATAAGATCTCTATGAACTTATACAAAGGGATTTTCTGTCTATAATACGAAATGAGCAAAAAGAGTATTAGCATATAAAAGTGTAAAAGTATATAAAATATGCTTCCTTTTGTTTAAGATGGATAAAATACTACATATATATATACATACATAAACACACACACATGTACACTTGTTTATTTAAAAGTGAAACAAAAGGAAGAAAAATTGAAAATGAATAAAATTGGTTACTAGGTTGAGTTGGGGATAGAGGATGGAAACAAAAATATTTCTTTCTGTATATTCTCAACATTTGGAATCATAATAGTGTTTTATATATTCAAAAATATAATTAAATCAGTAAGAATGAAACACAACAAAGTATAATCAGTGATGGCAGAATAAGAGGTTTCAGCCCTCAAACAACCACAGAAACACAGATTTTAACAAGTGCCTGAGATAAGAATACAATTATGGGAGTCTGGGAGTCCATAGAGATGTCCCAGCAGCTCAGAAGAGCAAAAAATCTGAGAATACACACATTGAAGAGGGCAAGAACAGTTTTACTTTACTCACATCACCCTTTCCCCAACATAACACAGTTCAGTACAAAGAGAGACCCTTTCAGCCCTCCATTTTTCCCTACAGAGGAAACTAAAAGTGAAGTTAACATCTGACTTCCCTAGTCCGGCAGGGCACTGCTGAAGAAGACCACTTCTACCTCACCCTACCCAGAACACAGAGGGGATCAACACAGATGAATAGTCTTGAGATAACTAGGAACAGGAAAAAAGAACAGCAACCAGTGTGTGGATCTCAGCTATGGACTACACTAACCAGCTCACAGATCATTTGAAAATACTCACTCAAAAAAAAAATGAAGAAAGCCTATGGGACTTAAGAGTATAGTACCAACAGGATTAAGATCTCATTATCAGTGCCTTAGAAGGATCTGAAAAAGACATAGGAGCAGAAAATTTATTTAAAGAAATAATGACAGAATACTCCCTGAATCTGGGGAAGGAAATGAACATCCAAAACTGTGAAGTCCAAAGAACACCAAACATATTGAACACAGAAGTGTTAACTGAGACAAACAATAATCAACTTGTCAAAAGTCAATGACAATCAGAATTTTAAAAACAGAAAAGGAAAAGGGACTCATAACACATACAACCCCTCCACACACCACTGCACATCATAAGACTATCAACAGATTTCTCAGAAGAAACCTTTTAGGCCAGGAGAGTCAGAAAACATATTCAAAGTGATGAAATAAAAGAAGACTGCCTACCAAGAATATTATACACGCAAGGCTGTCCTTCAGAAATGGAGAGGTAAAGACTTTCCCAGACAAACAAAAGCTGAGGGATTTGTCACCACTACAACTGACTTACGAAAGTGTGTTCTTCGAGTTGAAACAAAAATACACTAATTAGCAACATAAAAATGCATGAAAGAATAAAACTTAATGGTAAAACTAAATATATAATCAAATTCAGAATACTCTAATACTGTAATGGTGTGGTTAAATCATTTTTAACTCCAGTATAAAAGTTAAAAGATAAAAGTATTAAACATTATAGCTACAATAATTTATTAAGGGATATGCAATATTAAAATATGTAAATTTTGATATCAGCAACATAAAATGTGGGGAAAGAAAACAGTATTGCTTCTGGGCACAATTGAAGTTAACAGCTTAAAATAGACTGCTGTAACTGTAAGATATTTTCTGCAAGCTGAGTATATTCACAAAAGAGAAAGAGAAAGGAATTAAAGCATACTACTAAAATGAAAAAGACAAACCATCAAATCACAAAGAAAAACACCTGAAGAGGGAGAAAGGAACTACAATCAGAAAACAATTAACAAAATGACAGCTGTATGTTCTTACCTACAAATACTTAAAATGCAAATGGATAAATTCTCAAATCAAAAGACACAAAGAGGCTGAATTAAAAAAAAAAAAGGAAAGACCTAACTATATGCTGCCTACAAGAAAATCACTTTGACTTTCAGGATACACATAGGCTGGCAGTGAAGGGACAGAAAAAGATTCCATGCAAATGGTAACCAAAGAGAACAGGGATGGGGCTATGCTCATATTTAAAGGGTAGACTTTAAGCCAAGAAATGTCACAAGAGACACAGAAGGTCATTATATAATGATAAAGGGGTCATTTATCCTTTGGATAAATATCCAAAAGTGAGATTACTGGATCATATGGTATATCTATTTTTAATTTTTGAGAAATCTTCATAGTATTTTCCATAATGGTTGTATTAGTTTATATCCCTACGAACAGTTCACCAGGGTTCCCTTTTCTCCATATCCTTACCATACTTGTCATCTTTTGTTTTCTAATAAAAGCTAACCTAACATCAGAGCACCCAAATATATAAAGCAAATATTAAGAGAACTGAAGAGAGACAACAATACAATAATAGTACAGGACTTTAACACCCCACTTTCAATAATGGATAGATCATCCAGACATAAAATCATAAGAGTGGACTTAACATTATAGAACAAATAGAGCTAACAGACATACACAGAACATTACATTCAACAGCAGAAAAATATACATTTTTTTCAAGAGCATATGGAACATTTTCTGCACAGCAAAGGACACTGTCAATGAAATAAAAAGGCAGAGCAGGAGAATTATTTGCAAATGATAAATCCTATAAGAGGTTAATATCCAAAATATATAAAGACCTCATATAACTCAACACCAAAACAAAACCCCAAATACTCAGATTTAAAAATAGGCAGAGGACCTGAATAGACATTATTCCAAAGAAGACATACAGATGACCAACAGATACGTAAAAAGATCTTCAACATCAATCATCAGGGAAATGCAAATCAAAACTATAATGAGATATCAGCTCACACCAGAGTGGCTATTATCCAAAAGATAAGAAATAACAAGTGCTGGTGAGGATGTATGAAAAGGGAGCTCTTGTACACTGTTGATAGGATTGTAAAATGGTATAGTCACTTTGGAGGTTTCTCAAAAAAGTAAAAATAGAAATACCATATGACCCGCAATGCCACGTCTGGAGATTTTCCCAAATAAAATCATTAATCCAAAAAGATATATGCACCCCTATGATGTTTATCCCAGCAACATTTACAATAGCCAAAATATGGAAGCAACTTAGGTGTCCATCAACAGACGAATGGATAAAGATATGAGATATATATATATGTATATATATATATATATATATATATGTATATATACACACACACACACACACACACACACACACACACATACAACTCAGCTCATAAAAATAAAATCTTGCCATTTGCAATAACATGGATGGACCTGGAGGGTATAATGCAAGTGAAATAAGTCAGACAGAGAAAGACAAATACCATATGATTTCACTTATAGGTGGAATCTAAAAAACAAAACAAATGAGCATACAAGCAAAACAGAAAGACTCCTATCTAAAGAACAAACCGGTGATTGTCATAGGGGTAAAAGAAAAGCCACTATGTGGAAGCTTGATGGGCAATAGGATATCTACACAGTCTTACACTATTTCCTCACAGATAAATTATTAATTTAAAAAGGGAAAACCATAACTATACAGTGGAGAAACTAATGGACACCACATTAACCAAGCCAAACTAATATCACCAATAATGGAACCATCTGACACTATGTGGACCTGATGTGATTCACTGAAAGGGACACAACATCACTTGCCATACTTCTGACCTAAATGCATAGCTTAGTCATAAGAAAACAATCAGACAAAGAAAGGCTGAATCCTGAATCTATACTAGATTGAAAGAGACTGAAGAGACCTCATAACTGAATGCTATGAGAGATCCTGAACTGTATCTTGACTTTGGAAAAATTAAGGACATTATTTGGAGAACTGGTAAAATGTGAATATATTAGACAATAATATTGTTCAAAATTAAATTTCTGAATTTGATCACTATATGTATTTATGTAAAAGAATCTCCTCATTGCTTAGAAGGAAGATGTTTTTAGAAATAAAAGGGGAAAATGTTTGCAATGTACTTTCAAATTGTTCAGCAAAGACAAGAATAATAAGAAAAGTAATAATGTGTGTGTGCATAGGGAGAAAGTGAGAAAGCAAAAGGGGGGAAATGATAATAATTGGTAAATCTGGAGGAAAGTTATACAGTAGTTTGTTGTATTATATGTTGTTTTTCAGCTTTAGGTATAATTGACAAAAATTATATACATATTTAAGGTGTACAATGATGATTTGATATATGTATACATTGTGAAATGATTACCGCAATCAAGGTAATTAACACATCAATACCTCACACAGTTACCTTCCTTGTGGGTGTGTGTGTATACAGTCAAATTTACTGTGTTTAACTTTTTTCAAAATAAGCCATTACTTTCTATAAAAGTCAGCATATTTTGTCTGCCCACAAAGATCTCTCAAAATCATTGCAATGAGGGAAAGAGGTGAATGAGTTACAGATGGGGGATCAGAAAGATTCTGGAAAGAAGGAAACTGGAGCAAGACAGGATATTTTTTTCCCATTAATACCACAAGAAAATAGACTGGCAAAACCCAAAACCCACAGACAACAACTATAACAAAACTAAGTGATGTGGTGTTTCCAGAAACTCCAAACTGAGAGTAGGTATTGACAAACCACTGATCACTAGACTATCAGCTAAAATACCCCTGCAGTATCAGAAATACAGGAGAAGGCAACAAGGATTCTGATAACTTTAGAAGTCTCAAATTACCCAACAAAAATGCAGTGGGGCAATTTGTGACATCTGAAACTGCAAGGGTATTCTGTAGTCCAATTCATGGGCGAATGGAAGGGACAGCAATGAGACCTGGTGGTGCTGGAACAGTCCTGGGCCAGCAAACTATCAAAATTAGCATACTCAATCTCATTACAAAATCCCACACCAGGTAGAATCTAACTGAGCAGGACAGAAGTAATAGGAGCAAAAGATAAAAAAAGGTCCAGATAAAAGAGTGAGAGGAGAGCAAAAGAAGCAGAATTCAGAAAGTATAGAGACATCACATGTATGAGAACAACAGAAAAAAGAATACTAGAGCAATGAAGCTAGAAAAGATACCAAAGCTCATCATAATCTCTTGAAATTATTAGAAAACTCATAAAAATGAGCAATAGTGAAGGGCCATGTTCAAATTTCTTATTATTTTATGGAAAAAATAATAATGATCACAATAACATCCCTACAATAATGAAAGCATGCTGGAAATATGTGTCAATAAAACAGGTATAAATTGTAAACTAACAGAGAAAAAAGAATTAAAAGAAATGACAGCAGTATGATTGAAAAGCATAAATAAGAATTAGGAAAAAAATACAAATCAGTGATTGAAGGAAAGGAACACTGATAGAGAGAGGTAACAGAACCTAGAAACAGTTAGAAATGAAAAAGAGAATATAGAATTTTTTGATATTTTAATGTTAAAAAACTAAATTTTAAAGATTGCAAGAATGAATAAACACACTTTACAATGACTTAGTAAGAAATGGCAAGAAAAAATGTTAAAATTAAAAAATAAATAAACATAAAAATAGATCAAGAAATAAACTACATAGAAAAGAAGATCCAGCATGTTTGTATGGGTCTGTTCCAACTGCTATAACAAAATACTATAGCTTGTGTGGCTTAAAAAACAGGAATTTGTTTATTATAGTTCTAGAAACCGGAAGTCCAAGTTCAAAGTGCTGGCCAATTCCATCCCCTAGTGAGAGTCCCCTCCTGACTGGCAGTCAGCCCCCTTCTTACAGTGTTCCCACATGGGGGAGAGAAAGAGAACGCAAGAGCTGGCAAGCTCTCTGGTATCTCACAATCTCATTAGGAGGACCCCCTTCTCATGACCTCATCTAAACCTAATTACTTCCCAAAGTCCTCATCTCCAAATACCAACACATTGGGAGTTAGGGTTTCAACATAGGAATATTGGGGGGCACAATTCAGTCTACAGCATGCATATAATAGGAGTCTCTGGAAAAGAAAACCAAAGCTTGGGATCAAAGCATATATTAGAAACTACAGTCAAGAAAATTTTCCTCAAGTAAAAGTTGACCTGAAATTATACATTGAAAGAACATAAAGCATTGTTGCTGGAAAGTCTAATGGCAATCTGATTTTTTCCTGTATAAATAATTTGTTTTTCCTTATTAGCAACTCATGAAAGTCCCCAAAGATAGTCAAATATATTTGAAGAGCAATCCTGAAATATGAAAAAATGAAAATAAGAAAGTGAATTCAATTCTGCCTCCAGTTAGCGACATAACCTCCTGTAGTAAATGTGATTTTTTTTGTATGACTGCTGACATCTTCTCACTTTACCTTTTTCTATGCCTGCCTCACATCTAGGAAAGCTAATAAAAAAAAGTCCAGGTGCTCCCTCTTTGGCACCAGTAGGAGGTTCACCCCATGCAAGCACCTATTCATGCATGGGAACCCTCACCCCTGTCCACTCCCTAACCACCATATAAACTACAAGCCAATCTACTATCCCTATTCTTCCAAGCCATTTTTGGGCTTACACAGGAGGCTTACCCTGCTCTACTCACAATGTGAGAAGTAAACATTTCCATAACCTTTGATAGATATATAGTATCATACATTTCTGATAACATTCTCTTTTTTTTTAAAACCCATCCCATTTTTGAAGTATGTCTACAACAAGACCACAGAAAAGAACTATTCTGTGAGATTAAAACACACTACATCGATATACATCAATATGTGATATATCTAAGCAGGAAAAACACCGAAATCAATCTACTATATTAACAGAATTTTAAAAATCATAATCATCAAAGAAAGGCAAAAAGCAATGATAAAATTTAATACCCATCATGATTTTTAAAAGTCTTAGTAAAAAGAATAGAAAGAAACTCCCTTAACATGACCTAATGTGTGAGTCAGGACCATAGTAGGAAACAAAGAAGGAATTACTTATAAAATTATGTTTAGTGTGTAAGAGAGTCTACAAAGGACAGTGAGGCACCTCCCAACTAGCAACAACAGGGAAGAAGAGCTGCTGCATCTCTGAGGGAACAACGGGAAGAAGCAGTTCCCAGACCCCATAAGACCTTGCAGCTGAAGAAGAGTTCTGCTGAGGGGCCTGAGATGTTAGCTGAGTGCAGTCAGGGCCCACAGGGGAGTGTCTGGGAGGATGAGGACCACACCTACTGCTCCTGTCATCCTCCTGATTTTCTGCCACTTCCTCTTGTTGGCCAAGTCCAATCAGAAATCAACAGAAAGGAGGTCCAAATGATATAGAACATAAAAATCAGTCTAGTAGGGCAAAAATCAGAATAGAGAAGGATGAAGAATAGAAATACGGGGGTAGAGGGAAAAAGGGAAATCAGCTACAAAATATAGCAAACATCATATTTAAAATATTGAAAGCTTTCCTTTTTTTAGGTCAGAGAATTACAACATACTTCTTATTGTGCCTTCTGTTTCAAATTTTCCTGAAGATCCCAACCACTGCAGTAAAGAAAAAAATAATATATGAGTATAACATATAAATAATAAATAAAACTGTTATTGCTTGCACAGGATGTGCCTGTATGAGTAAAATATCCAAATAATCTACAGATAAATTATCAGAATAAATAATTAAGTTTAGCAAGTTAACCTGATTCAAAAGCAGTATTCAACAATCAATTCTATTTTATACACTAGTTAAAAGCTAATGATTGCTCTCTCTTAACAATCTAAGAAAAATATTTAAAACAGTACCAACATTATTAAAATCTAAGAAACATATTCATTAAAAAAGGTAACATGTCAAGAAAGGGGGAGCCTCTTACACTGCTGGTGGGAATGAAAGCTAGTTCAACCATTGTGGAAAGCAATATGGAGATTCCTCAAAAAACTAAAATTAGAAATACCATTTGACCCCAGAATCCCACTCCTTGGAAAATACCCAAAGAATACAACTTCTCATATTCAAAAAGATATATGAACCCTATGTTTATCACAGCACTTTTTACAACAGCCAAGATATGGAAGCAACCTAAGTGTCCATCAGTAGATGAATGGATAAAGAAGAGGTGGTAGATAAACACAATGGAATACTATTCAGTCATAAGGAAGAAACAAATCCTACCATTTGCAGCAGCATGGATGGAGCTGGAGGATATTATGCTCAGTGAAATAAGCCAGGTGGAGAAAGACAAGTGCCAAATGATTTCACTCATTTGTGGAGTATAACAACGAAGCAAAACTGAAGGAACAAACCAGCAGCAGACTCACAGACTCCAAGAAGGGACTAGTTATCAAAGGGGAGGGGTGTGGGAGGGCGGGTCGGAAGAAAGGGAGATGGAGATTGAGGGGTACTATGTTTAGTACACATGGTATGAGGTTGTCACGACTATAACACAGAGAAGGCAAATAGTGAATCTGTGGCATCTTACTACACTGATGGACAGTGACTGTATTGGGGTATGGGTGGAGACTTGATAATATGGGTAAATGTAGTAACTACATTGTTTTTTCATGTGAAACCTTCATAAGTGTATATCAATAATACCTTAATAAAAAAATTTTTTTAATAAAAATAAAAACGGTAACATGTCCATAGAGAGGACCTGCTCTATATCAAGAGTTTTTATAAAGTTAAAGTAATTATGAAAGGATGGTATTTCTAAAGAATTGACAAGTTCATCACTGAAATAAATTAGAGAGCCCTGAAAACATCCATGTATAAATGTAATTGATTAACAACAAATGCATAAGGCATTGAGGGAAAATATCAGTAAACAGTGCTGAGAAAATTATATACCCACATGAAAAAATTAAATTTGACCTCAACCTTATACCATACACTAGAAATTAATAAGTTGAATATTGATGTAAATATGAATGATAAACAATAAATTCCTGGAAAATATTGTGAGTCCCTTGATGATAGCAGGTGAGCAAAGATTTATTAAATAGGATGTAAAAACATTAATTTTTTGATAAATGTGATAACGTTAAAATAGGAAGTTTTCCTCATAAAAAACACGCAAATAAGACAAAACACCATGAAGAGAGCAAAAAGATGACAGTTACAGGAACATATTTTCAACACCTATAACTGACAAAAGACTCATATTATTTATGTATATAGAACTCATATAAAAAAAAAGTCATGTAGCCCAACAGGAAAATGGATGAGAAACAAAATACATACATTTCATAAAAAAAGATATCTAAATGTTCAGTAAACATCTGAAAAGATACTCAACTTACCAATGATCAGCAAAATGTAAATTAAAACTATATACAAACACCAAATTGGCTAATATTGAAAAGGCTGAAAATACCGAGTGGTAGGTAGCAAAGTAAAGTGAATATTGGAGCTCTCATATATGCCCTATAGGACTGAAAATGAGCACAACCAGACTGGAAGACCACTTGGCTATACCTACCAATGTTAACCCTGAAATTCTATGGCTTGGGTATACTCAACAGAAATTAATAAATATGTACATCAAAATACATGTCAAAGAATATTCAAAGCAACATTATACACAAGAGCCATATACAGGAAACAAATCAAATGTCTTAACAATTGTAGAAAGAACCAATATGTCACTAAATAGTACTGAAACCTTATATGCACATAGGCAATACCCAAAAGAAATGAGATTAGTCAAGAAACACTAAGAATGTTTTGCCTTAAAAATTATAAGAATAAGATACCATTTTGTACCCATCAAACAGACCAAAAAAAAAAAGATAACTGTCAGGAAATATGCTGTTAGCACAGTTATACAACAACAGGAACTCTTACGTACTGAGGGTGGAAGCATGTATTGGTACAACCATGTCAGAGAGTAATTTGACTATTTTAGTGAGATGGGTATCAACATGCATTATAAACCAAAGTTATTCCTTCTGGATTATCACACTAAACAAAGAACATAATACAGCACTTGTATACTGTGTCCAAGGAGCTATGTACAAGAATGAACATAGTACCATTGTTTCTAGTAGTGAAAATTGAAAATATAACTGTTCATCAGTAGGAGAATGGACAGATAGGTTTGTGATAAAATCTTTTCTTTTGGTATCATTAATATACACTTACACGAACAACTTTGTGGTTGCTAAATTACCCCCATTATCAAGTCCCCACCACATACTCCTTACAGTCACTGTCCATAAGCATAGTAAGATGCTATAAAACCCTTCTTGTCTTCTCTGTGCTATACTGCCATCCCCATGTTCCCCACCACATGATGTGTACTGACCATAATGCCCCTTTTTTCCCTTATCCCTCCCTTCCCACCTACACTCCCAAGTCCCTTTCCCTTTGGTAACAGTCCACTCTTGGGTTCTGTGAGTCTGCTGCTGTTTTGTTCCTTCAGTTTTTGCATTCTTCTTAAAACTCCACAGCTGAGTGAAATCATTTGATACATGTCTTTCTCTGCCTGGCTTATTTTACTGAGCATAATACCCTCTAGCACCATCCATGTTGTTGCAAATGGTAGGATTTGTTTCCTTCTTGTGGCTGAGTAATATTCCATTCTGTATGTGTACCATATCTTCTTTATCCATTCATCTGGTGATGGACCCTTAGGTTGCTTCCATTTCTTGGCTATTGTAAATAGTGCTGTGAAAAACATAGGGGTGCATGTCTTTGTAAACTGGGCTCCTGCATTCTTTTGGTAAATTCCTAGGAGTGGAATTCCTGGGTCAAATGGAATTTCTATTTTTAGTTTTTTGAGGAACCTTCATACTGCTTTCCACAAAGGTTGAACCAATTTACATTCCCACTAGCAGTGTACTAAGGTTCCCCTTTCTCCACATCCTCGCCAACAATTTTTGTTGTTTTTCTTTTGGATGGTGGTCATCCTAACTGGTGTGAGGTGATATCTCATTGTGGTTTTAATTTGCATTTCTCTGATGATTAGCAATGTGGAGCATCTTTCATGTGCCTGTTGGCCATCTGAATTTCTTCTTTGGAGAACTGTCTGTTCAGATCCTCTGCCCATTCTTTAATTGGATTATTTGCTTATTGTTTGCTGAGGTGCATGAGCTCTTTGTATATTTTGGATGGCAACCCTTTATCAGATATGTCATTTTTGAATATATTCTCCCATACTGTAGGATGTCTTTTTGTTCTACTGATGGTGTCCTTTGCTGTACAGAAGATTTTAGTTTCATAGAGTGCCACTTGTTCATTTTTGCTTTTGTTTCCCTTGCCCAGCGAGATATGTTCATGAAGAATTTGTGCATGTTGATGTTCAAGAGAGTTTTGCCTATATTTTCTTCAAAGAGTTTTATGGTTTTATGACCTACATTCAGGTTTTTGATGCATTTTGAGTTTACTTTTATGTATGGAGTTAGACAGTAATCTAGTTTCATATTCTTATGTGTAGCTGCCCAGTTTTGCCAACAGCAGCTGTTGAAGAGGCTATCATTTCTCCATTGTATATCCATGGTTCCTTTGTCATATATTAATTGACCATATATGTTTGGGTTAATACCTGGACTCTCTATTCTACTGGTCTATGGGTCTGTTTTTGTGCCAGTGTGAAATTGTCTTGATTACTGTGGCTTTGTAGTAGAGCTTGAAGTTGGGAAGTGAAATTCACCCTGCTTTATTCTTCCTTCTCAGGATTGCTTTGGCTATTCAGGGTCTTTTGTGGTTCCATATGAATTTTGAACTATTTTCTCTAGTTCACTGAAGAATGCTGTTGGTATTTTGATAGGGATTGCACTGAATCTGTAGATTGCTTTAGGCAGGATGGCCATTTTGACAATATTCATTCTTCCTACCCAAGAGCATGGGATGAATATCCATTTAATAGCATCCTCTTTAATTTCTCCTAGGACTGTCTTGTAATTTTCAGGGTATAGGTCTTTCACTTCTTTCATTAGGTTTATTCCTAGGTATTTTATTCTTTTTGATGCAATTGTGAATGGAATTGTTTTCCTGATTTCTCCTTCTACTAGTTCATCATTAGTGTATAGCAATGCAAGAGATTTCTGTGTATTAATTTTGTATCCCACAACTTTACTGAATTCAGATATTAGATCTAGTAGTTTTGGAGTGGATTGTTTAGGGTTTTTTATGTACAATATCATGTCTTCTGAAAACAGGGATAGTTTGACTTCTTCCTTACCAATCTAGAATGCCTTTTATTTCTTTGTGTTGTCTGATTGCCATGGCTAGGACCTCTAGAAGTATGTTGAATTAAAGTGGGGAGAGTGGGCATCCTTGTCTTGTTCCCAATCTTAAAGGAAAAGCTTTCAGCTTCTCACTGTTATGCATAATGTTGGCTGTGGGTACATCATATGGCCTTTGTTACACTGAGGTACTTGCCCTCTATACCCATTTTGTTGAGATTTTATCATGAATGGGTGTTCAATTTTATCAAATGCTTTTTCAGCATCTATGGAAATGATCATGTGGTTTTTGTCCTTTTTGTTGATGTGGTGGATGATGTTGATGGATTTTCGAATGTTGTACCATCCTTGCATCCCTGTGGTGAATCCCACTTGCTCATGGTGTAAGATCCTCTTGACGTATTTTTGAATTTTACTTGCTAATATTTTGTTGATTATTTTTGCATCTATGTTCATCAGGGATATTGGTCTGTAATTTTCTTTCATTGTGGTATCTTTTCCTGGTTTTGGTAATACAGTGATGCTGGCTTCAAAGAATGATTTTGGGGTATTCCCTCCTCCTCTATTTTTTAGAAAACTTTAAGGTGAATAGGTAGTATCTCTTCTCTAAATGTCTGGTAAAATTCAACGGTGAATCCATCTGGTCCAGGAGTTTTGTTCTTGGGTAGTTTTTTAATTACCAATTCAATTTCATTGCTGGTAATTGGACTGTTTAGATTTTCTGTTTCTTCCTGGATCAGCCTTGGAAGGTTGTATTTTTCTATTAAGTTTTCCATTTCTTGTAGGTTATCCAGTTTGTTGGCATATAAATTTTCATAGTATTCTCTAATTATTGTTTGTATTTCTGTGGTATCTGTCATGATTTTTCCTTTCTCATTTCTAATTCTGTTTATGTGTGTAGATTCTTTTTCTTAATAACTCTGGCTAGGGGTTTACCTATTTTGTTTCTCAAAGAACCAGCTCTTGGTTTCATTAATTTTTTCCATTGTATTCTTCTCTATTTTATTTATTTCTTCTCTGATTTTTATTATGTCATTCCTTCTGCTGACTTTGAGCTTCATTTGTTCTCCAGTTTCAAAAATTGTGAATTTAGACTATTCATTTGGAATTGTTCTTCTTTCTTTAAGTAGGGCTGGATTGCTATATACTTTCCTCTTAGAACGGCCTTCGCTGCATCCCACAGAAGTTGGGGTGTTGTGATGTTGTTTTCATTTGTCTCCATATATTACTTGGTCTCTGTTTTAATTTGGACATTGATCCATTGATTATTTAGGAGCATGTTGTTAAGCCACCATGTGTTTGTGAGCCTTTGTTTCCTTTGTACAATTTATTTCTAGTTTTATGCCCTTGTGATCTGAGAAGTTGGTTGGTAGAATTTCAATCTTTTTTAATTTACTGAGGCTCTTTTTGTGGCCTAGTATGTGGACTATTCTGGAAAATGTTCTGTGTGCACTTGAAAAGAATGTGTATCCTGATGCTTTTGGGTATAGAGTTCTGTAGATGTCTGTTAGGTCCATCTGTTCTAGTATGTTGTTCAATGCCTCTATGTCCTTACTTATTTTCTGTCTGGTTATCTGTCCTTTGGAGTGAGTGGAGTGTTGAAGCCTCCTAGAATGAATCCATTACATTCTATTTCCTCTTTTAATTCTGTTAGTATTTGTTTCACATATGTAAGTGATCCTGTGTTGGGTGCATAGATATTTATAATAGTTATATCCTCTTGTTGGATTGACCCCTTTATCATCATGTAATAATGCCCTTGTTTCTTGTGACTTTCTTTGTTTTGAAGTCTACTTTGTCTGATACATGTACTGCAACACCTGCTTTTTACTTCCTATTAGTTGCATGAAATATCTTTTTCCATCCCTTCACCTTTAGTCTGTGTATGTCTTTGGTTTGAAGTCAGTCTCTTGTAGGCAGCATATAGTTGGGTCTTGTTTTTTTATCCATTTAGTGATTCTATGTATTTTGATTGTTGCATTCAGACCATTTACATTTAGGGTGATTATTGAAAGTTATGTACTTATTGCCATTGCAGGCTTTAGATTCCTGGTTACCCAAGGTTCAAGGGTAACTTCCTTACTATTTAATTGTCTAACTTAATTGATTTAGTATGCTATTACAAATACAATCTACAGTTTCTTTTTTTTTTCCTTTTCTTCCTCCTCCATTGTTTATATATTAGGTATCATATTCTGTACTCTTTGTCTATCCATTTTTTCTTACCTCTGGGGACAGCTATTTAACCTTAGGAACACTTCCATCTATAGCAGTCCCTCCAAAATACACTGTACAGATGGTTTGTGGGACCTAAGTTCTCTCAGCTTTTGCTTATCTGAAAATTGTTTAATCCCTCCTTCAAACTTAAATGAAAATCTTGCCAAATAAAGTATTCTTGGTTCTAGGCCTTTTTGCTTCATTGCAGTAAATATATCATGCCACTCCCTTCTGGCCTGTAAGGTTTCTGCTGAGAAGTCTGATGATAGCCTGATGGGTATTCCTTTCTTTGTGATTTTATTTCTCTCTCTGTCTGCTTTTATTATTCTGTCCTTATTCTTGATCTCTGCCATTTTATTTATTTTATGTCTTGGTGTTGTCCTCCTTGGGTCTCTTGTTTTGGGAGATCTGTGCACCTCCATGGCCTGAGAGACTATCTCCTTCCCCAGATAGGGGAAGTTTTCAGCAATTACTTCCTCAAAGACACTTTCTATCCCTTTTTCTCTCTTCTTCTTCTTCTGGTACCCCTATAATGTGAATATTGTTTCATTTGGGTTGGTCACATAGTTCTATCAATATTCTTTCTTTCTTAGACTTCCCTTTCTCTCTTTGCCTCAGCTTCTTTATATTCCTCTTCCCTAATTTCTATTTCATTTATCTTCTCCTCTGCCATATCTAATCTGCTTTTAATGTCCTTCATTTTGTTCTTCAATGTCTTCAATGATTGGATCTCCATCCTAAATTCATTCCTGAGATCTTGAATATTTTTCTGTACCTCCATGAGCATGTTCATGATTTTTATTGGACAACTTTCAGGAAGATTCATGAGGTCAATTTCATTTGAATCTTTCTCATGTGTATTCATAATTTTGCTTTGAACCAGGTCCCTTTGACATTTCATAATTTTCTCTGTGGTGTCCTCTAGTGTCCAGAAGCTCTACTCTCTGAAGCTACTCAGCCCCTGGAGGAATGTTGGGCATTCCAGGAGAGCAGTGTTGATGCTAGGGGGGAAGAAAGAACTGTTTTCTGCTTCCTGGATGCTATGCCTATCTCCACTGCCAGAACCAGTGGGATGACCATACAGGTGTAAGCCTCTATGCTTCATGTTTGTATCTGCCATAGGCAGGGCTTCTGGCTGGCTGGCCTGATGCCAGTGCGGGGGTTGCCAGTTTGTGAGCCTGAGCCAGGTTCAGGCTAGCCTGTAGGAAGACACAGCAGGCTGTGTATCACAGTGGGGGGTCTTGAGGCTGTGTAGTCAGCCAGGGGGATGGAGCTTCTGAAGATCACTTAAGCTCCCAACCTGCTGGGCAGAGTGTACCCAGACAATTTTGTCTACCTGTCCTTTCTGCTGAGCAGTAAGCTCTGTGCAATCCTTGCCCCTTTAGCAGCCCTCTCACTTTTAAGAAGTCTCTCAGACTGTCTACCCAGATCAGCTGAATGTGAATCCCTGTTTTCCACAAGCAGCTGGAATTTCCATCTCTCCAGGTATTCCACCTGTCTTAGCTTTCCAACCCCACTAAATCACCAGAGCACCATGCAATGTAGGTTCGTGCTCCCAGAACCTATATCCCAGAGCAGATCTCCAGGGCTAGATGTTCCACAGTCCCAGGCCTCCATTCCCTCCCCACTCTGTTTCTCTCTCTCCTGCCAGTGAGCTGGGGTGGAGGAAGGGCTTGGGTCCTGCTAGGCCACAGCTTTGGTACGTTACCCTGTTCCTTGAGGTCTGCTCTTTTCTCCAGGTGTAAGCAGTCTGGTGCAGCCTTCTTTCCTGTTGCTCTTTCAGGATTAGTTGTATTAATTATATTTTTATATTATATGTGGTTTTAGGAGGAGGTCTCTGTCTCACCTCTCACACTGCCATTTTTAATCCAATCTTCCTTGTGATAGATATATTCTTACAATGGAATACCACTCATCAGTGAGTATGAGTGAAATAGAGCCATTCGTATTTACATGGCTCTCCAAAAATAATGACAATGAAACTTATGTATAATACACAGAATATGTATAATAATGGCACTGTTTATATCAGGTTTTAAATCATGCAAATAATACCATAGGTATAAATACATTTATATTAAAATAATATTATATATTAGTATTATATAAAATATTTTATATTATATTAGAATATTAAACTCAAATTCAGGAGAGTAGCTACCTGTAGGATTAAGAGGGAAATATAAAGGAGGGAGGATATGCAGGTATTTGTAATATTTTATTTCTTAAGTTAGATTATGAGTACAAATGTATTCTTTCAGTCATTATTTTGATATAAATTAAACATTTACCATTCATTTTATTTAAGCAGAAAGGCCGGGCTATGAGTGACTTGAAATCCAGAGATGTTGTATTTGATAAGTAGACAACTTTACATCATAATGTAGGAAAATTCAGAGACAGTAGTAAGCAGAGTGCCTCAGACAGGAAAAGCTATAATTTGAATAACCTAGTCGTCAGGTGAGGAGGGCTTTCCTTAGGACTTGACAAGTGAGAAAGAAGAGAAAAATCAACAGCCACATTATGGCCTCTGTTCCTTGTGTCCCTCATCTCCCCTTTGCTTCCAGAAGGACATTCTAAGGACACTTGGCTGAAGGGACATTGGATAAACTTCATATGCCAAAAATCCAGCAAGACTATGTCTCATTTCACTTTAGAAAGTTGCCTTGAGGGAACACTGACAAATATAAATGTTCTCTGATCCCTCCAACTCAGCAAACCTCAAGTTTTAGACTATTCCCTTTTTATTCTGGGTGACAAAAATGTTGTTATTACTATAATCAATGACTTTTCTACTCTGCCAAGCACACATTTATTTATTTTAGATCTAACCAGTTGGTAGTGACTTCTATTCTCAGGATGGCTGACTAAAATTAAGAGTTCATGCAGAGTCTCTCTCTCTCCCACCCAGACTAGCCTCTAGCATATCTGCTGTTACTTTTGAATCCTGATCTATCGAGAAAATTGCCTGGGCCTTAGCTTTCTCCATGTCTAGAGAGTTCAGATACATAAGTGGTTATAATTACATTTGCCAACAAGTCTCTGTTGATAGTAAAATATCTGAGATTTTTACAGACTGAGATAAAAATATTCTCTTATTCTCTTAGTTATCATGAGAAGTGGAAAGTTTGATAACTGTGTATGATTTTAAAATTTAAGTAAATAATACTAGAGCTGTAAGTTCACCTCTATCTTTTCTATTACACCAAACTGTTGCTATTTCATAGCACATCTGGATGTTGGCAACACATCTACCCAAAGGTCTCATGGTACCTTTGTGGCCAATATAGAGATCTGAACATTGTAAAGCAGTGCAGCTTAGAAGGTCACCAAGTGATTGAATTAATGAAGGGACACTATGTTGAAAGGCAGGTTGATCCCTTGATTGGACAAAGCCATACCCCAGCTCTGAAGCCCTGTGCTGTAAACTGTTCCACCTCTGGTACCTGAAATCAGGCCACTGATGGTGTATTTTGTTGATCAAACAAGCTCATGAAAATAGCATGATTTTTACCATAGACATGAAAGCCAGAATCCAAGTGCTCTGTACTGCCTGAAATGATAGACCTCATCCAACATAATGAAGTTTTCTTAGGGATAAATACAAACTTATTTGTCCATCAAACATGCATTTCCCTCCACCCCCTCACTATGGACCATGCCCCTTGTGCTGGTATTAAGAGAAATCCTCACCTTCGCAGCTGACATTATCTTCACAGTGAAGGCAAATCCATTAGTGTACCACTCCTGGTCACCCTCTGCCACTCTCTCTCTTATCCAGGGAGGTGAAGTTACTTATCAGTCTGATGAGTCTGGAGGGAGAAACTACATGACTGGCTTTTCCCTTTCTACTCTCCTCCCTTCTTAGAGTGATACTGGCCAAGGACAGCAAACATCCTTGTCTTCTCAACCCCCGAGGTCCATAGGGGCCTGTCACAAACAGAGAGGCCCATGGCTGGTCTGTGCTGTCTCTCACAACGTGTGATCTAGTTCTGGGATTCTGTATCAAGAAGTTCATTACTGCTGCGTAGGTAAACCATTCATCCAAGCCAGCTATTATCAGTAATAAACCTGATACTGATATATATATTACATAATGGATGCTTGACACATACATAGATATTTGTACCTGTGCCATTTTAATGTATATATTACATCTACTGTGCTATTGAATTTGTCTGTGAATTGGTCTTCAGGCAGGGAAAGGTTATGACTTTATAGGTATTATATATTGGGCTCTTTTAGACCGAATATCAGACTCAGGTTGCAAGTATGGAGAAGGAAACTCACTGCATCGTCTGTGATAGCTGTCTTTTTACCAAGGTCTCAGTGACTGCTTGCTACTCTGATAGGTAAATGCTCCCATGCTTATTTTGCTGCTATCAGTAGTATAGCTTACTAATGTGCCCAAGTCACCCAATAACAAGTTGCAAAGCCAGACGGAAACCCAGTTGGCCTGCTGCAGAACCCTTTTCTCCTGCATGGGGTTCCCTCAGACCTCATGAAGATAAACGGTGTGGAGTCCCTGTACTTGAGGAGCTCCAGCTTGGTTGAAAAAGCCCATCCACTCTTACCAATAGGTCTCTAAAACACCTCCTACTTCCTACTACAACCCTGACATTTTAATCTTCCTCCTAAAGCCATCACATTTCTAGAATATTCCTGGGAAGCATACTGACTTTATATTTTTTCATAGTAATTAATCTAAATGTCTTCAATTGGTTTTACACAAGATGTATACAGGAATAACCTTTAATGTACTATGGAAGGAGGCTTGCTACTTAAAGGAAATATTTCGTAAAGCAAAGAATTCTTCACCAACTAAAATATTTATCCCTTATGTTTCCATAAATTTCAATATTTAAATGAAGGGTTTCCTTTCATTACAGCATATGAATTATGTAACTATTTTTATCATCCAGAGCTCTAATACTGATAAGAAAAACTGAAGGGATTATACTTTTTCATCTTTAAAATTAGATGATTGAACTTTACCTAGATGTTTTAAAAGGTCATATATATCATGAAAATCCTATTTATAATTTCTTAACCTTGGGAAGCAGCTTATAGTTGTTAAAACATTCTAGCATTCATTCTCTCATTAAAACATGATAACTCTAATTAGGCAGACAGCAGCCATTATTTATTTATTTATTTGTTTGTTTGCTTGTTTGTTTGTTTTGGTATGATTAATTTACACTTACATGAGCAAAATTATGTTACAAGACTCCCCCTATTATCAAATTCCCACCACAAACCCCATTACAGTCACTGTCCATCAGCATAGTAAGATGCTATAGAATCAATATTTGTCTTCTCTGTGTAATTTTGCCTTTCCTGTATCACTCCAACACCACTACATTATGTATGCTAATCAAAATACCCATTTTTCCACCTTATCCCTCCCTATTCACCCATATCCCCAGTTCCTTTCCCTTCGGTAACTGTTAGACCTTTCTTGGGTTCTGTGAGTCTGCTGCTGTTCTGTTCCTTCAGTTTTTTCTTTGTTCTTATACTCCACAGACGAGTGAAATCATTTGATACTTGTCTTCCTTCACCTGGTTTATTTCACTGAGCATAATACCCTCTAGATCCAACCATGTTGTTGCGAATGGCAGAATCTGTTTTTTTCTTATGGCTGCGTAATATTCCATTGTGTATATGGACCACATCTTCTTTATTCATTCACCTACCGATGGACATTTAGGTTGCTTCCATATCTTGGCTATTGTAAACAGTGCAGCAATAAACATAGGGGTGCATCTGTCTTTTTCAGACTGGAGTGCTGCATTCTTAGGGTAAATTCCTAGAAGTGGAATTCCTGGATCAAATGGTATTTCTATTTTGAGCATTCTGAGGAACCTCCATACTGCTTTCCACAATGGTTGAACTAGTTTACATTCCCACCAGCAGTGTAGGAGGGTTCCCCTTTCTCCACAACCTCACTAACATTTGTTGTTGTTTGTCTTTTTGATGATGGCGATCCTTACTGGTGTGAGGTGATATCTCATTGTGGTTTTAATTTGCATTTCTCTGATGATTAGCAATGTGGAGCATCTTTTCATGTGCCTGTTGGACATCTGGATTTCTTCTTTAGAGAACTGTCTATTCAGCTCCTCTTCCCATTTCTAAATTGGATTATTTGGTTTTTGTTTGTTGAGGCATGTAAGCTCTTTATATATTTTGGATGTCAATCCTTTATCAGATCTGTCATTTATTAATATGTTCTCCCATACTGTAGGATACCTTTTTGTTCTATTGATGGTGCCCTTTGCTGTACAGAAGCTTCTTAGCTTGATATAGTCCCACTTGTTCATTTTTGCCTTTGTTTCTCTTGCCCGGGGAGATATGGTCATGAAGAAGTCACTCATGTTTATGTCCATGAGATTTTTGCCTATGTTTTTTTCTAAGAGTTTTATGGTTTCATGACTTACATTCAGGTCTTTGATCCATTTGGAGTTTACTTTTGTGTATGGGGTTAGACAGTGATCCAGTTTCATTCTCTTACATGTGGCTGTCCAGTTTTGCCAGCACCATCTGTTGAAGAGACTGTTGTTTCCCCCATTGTATGTCCATGGCTCCTTTATCAAATATTAATTGGCCATATATGTTTGGGTTAATGTCTGGAGTCTCTATTCTGTTCCACTGGTCTGTGGCTCTGTTCTTGTGCCAGTACCAAATTGTTCTGATTACTGTGGCTTTGTACTAGAGCTTGAAGTTGGGGAGTGAGATCACCCCCACTTTATTCTTCCTTCTCAGGATTGCATTGGCTATTCGAGGTCTTTGATGGTTCCATATGAATTTTTGAACTATTTGTTCCAGTTCATTGAAGAATGCTGTTGGTAATTTGATAAGGATTGCATCGAATCTGTATATTGCTTTGGGCAGGATGCCCATTTTGCTGATATTAATTCTTCCTAGCCAGGAGCATGGGATGAGTTTCCATTTGTTAGTGACCTCTTTAATTTCTCTTAAGAGTGTCTTGTAGTTTTCATGGTATAGGTCTTTCACTTCCTTTATTAGGTTTATTCCTAGGTATTTTATTCTTTTTGATGCTATTGTGAATGGAATCGTTATCCTGATTTCTCTTTCTATTAGTTCATTGTTAGTGTATAGGAAAGCTACAGATTTATGTGTGTTAATTTTGTATCCTGCAACTTTGCTGAATTCCGATATTAGTTCTAGTAGTTTTGCAGTGGAGTCTTTAGGGTTTTTTTATGTACAATATCATGTCATCTGCAAATACTGACAGTTTGAGTTCTTCTTTACCAATCTGGATTCTTTGTATTTCTTTGTATTGTCTGATTGCCGTGGCTAGGACCTCCAGTACCACGTTGAATAACAGTGGGGAGAGTGGGCACCCCTGTCTTGTTCCCGATCTCAGAGGAAAAGCTTTCAGCCTCTTGCTGTTCAGTATGATGTTAGCTGTGGTTTTATCACATATGGCTTTTATTATGTTGAGGTACTTGCCCTCTATGCCCATTTTTGTTGAGAGTTTTTATCATGAATGGATGTTGAATTTTGTCGAATGCTTTTTCAGCATCTATGGAGATGCTCATGTGGTTTTTGTCCTTCTTTTTGTTGATGTGGTGGATGACGTTGATGGATTTTCGAATGTTGTACCATCCTTGAATCCCTGGGATGAATCCCACTTGGTCATGGTGTATGATCCTCTTGATGTATTTTTGAATTCGGTTTGCTAATGTTTTGTTGAGTATTTTTGTATCTACGTTCATCCAGGATATTGGTCTGTAGTTTTCTTTTTTGGTGGGGTCTTTGCCTGGTTTTGGTAGTAGGGTGATGTTGGCTTCATAAAATGAGTTTGGGAGTATTCCCTTCTCTTCTATTTTTTGGAAAACTTTAAGGAGAATGGGTGTTATGTCTTCTCTGTATGTCTGATAAAATTCTGAGGTAAATCCATCTGGCCCTGGGGTTTTGTACTTGGGTAGTTTTTTGATTACCGATTCAACTTCGTTGCTGGTAATTGGTCTGTATAGATTTTCTGTTTCTTTCTGGGTCAGTCTTAGAAGGTTGTATTTTTCTAAGAAGTTGTCCATTCTCCTAGGTTTTCCAGCTTGTTAGCATATAGGTTTTCAAAGTATTCTCTAATAATTCTTTGTATTTCTGTGGGGTCCGTCGTGATTTTTCCTTTCTCGTTTCTAATTCTGTTGATGTGTGTTGACTCTCTTTTTCTCTTAATAAGCCTGGCTAGAGGCTTATCTATTTTGTTTATTTTCTCAAAGAACCAGCTCTTGGTTTCATTGATTTTTTCTACTGTTTTATTCTTCTCAATTTTATATATTTCTTCTCTGATCTTTGTTATGTCCCTCCATCTGCTGACCTTAGGCCTCATTTGTTCTTCTTTTTCCAATTTTGATAATTGTGACATTAGACTATTCATTTGGGATTGTTCTTCCTTCTTTAAATATGCCTGCATTGCTATATATTTTCCTCTTAAGACTGCTTTTGCTGCATCCCACAGAAGTTGGGGCTTTGTGTTATTGTTGTCATTTGTTTCCATATATTGCTGGATCTCCATTTTAATTTGGTCATAGATCCATTGATTATTTAGGAGCATGTTGTTAAGCCTCATTGTGTTTGTGAGCCTTTTTGCTTTCTTTGTACAATTTATTTCTAGTTTTATACCTTTGTGATCTGAAATGTTGGTTGGTAGAATTTCAATCTTTTGGAATTTACTGAGGCTCTTTTTGTGGCCTAGTATGTGGTCTATTCTGGAGAATGTTCTGTGTGCACTTGAGAAGAATGTGTATCCTGTTGCTTTTGGATGTAGAGTTCTATAGATGCCTATTAGGTCCATCTGTTCTAGCGTGTTGTTCAGTGCCTCTGTGTCCTTACTTGTTTTCTGTCTGGTGGATCTGTCCTTTGGGGTGAGTGGTGTGTTAAAGTCTCCCTAACTAATTCTGTTAGTATTTGTTTCACATATATTGGTGCTCCTGTATTGGGTGCATATATGTTTATAACGGTTATATCCTCTTGTAGGACTGAGCCGTTTATCATTATGTAATGTCCTTCTTTATCTCTTGTTACTTTCTTTATTTTGAAGTCTATTTTGTCTGATACTAGTATTGCAACACCTGCTTTTTTCTCTCTGTTGTTTGCATGAAATATCTTTTTCCATCCCTTGACTTTTAGTCTGTGCATGTCTTTGGGTTTGAGGTGAGTCTCTTGTAAGCAGCATATAGATGGGTCTTGCTTTTTTATCCATTCTATTACTCTGTGTCTTTTGATTGGTGCATTCAGTCCATTTACATTTAGGGTGATTATTGAAAGATACGTACTTATTGCCATTGCAGGCTTTAGATTTGTGGTTACCAAAGGTTCAAGGTTAGCTTGTTTACTATCTTACTGTCTGACCTCACTCACTTATTAAACTGTTATAAACACAGTCTGATGATTATTTCTTTCCCTTCTTTTTCCTCCTCCTCCATTCTTCATATGTTGGGTGTTTTGTTCTGTGCTCTTTTTAGGAGTACTCCCATCTACAGCAGTCCCTCTAAGATACCCTGTAGAGGTGGTTTGTGGGAGGCAAATTCCCTCAGCTTTTGCTTGTCTGGGAATTGTTTAATCCCACCATCATATTTAAATGATAGTCATGCCGGATACAGTATCCTTGGTTCAAGGCCCTTCTGTTTCAATGCATTAAATATATCATGCCATTCTCTTCTGGCCTGTAAGGTTTCTGTTGAGAAGTCTGATGATAGCCTGATGGGTTTTCCTTTGTAGGTGACCTTTTTACTCTCTCTGGCTGCCTTTCATACTCTGTCCCTGTCCTTGATGTTTGCCATTTTAATTATTATGTGTCTTGGTGTTGACCTCTTTGGATCCCGTCTCTCGGGAGTTCTGTGTTCCTCCGTAGTCTGAGCAACTATTTCCTCCTCCAGTTTGGGGAAGTTCTCAGCAATTATTTCTTCAGACACTTTCTTCGCTTTTTCTCTCTCTTCTTCCTCTGGTACCCCTATAATGCAGATATTGTTCCTTTTGGATTGGTCACACAGTTCTCTTAATATTGTTTCATTCCTGGAGAGCCTTTTATCTCTCTCTGCATCAGCTTCTATGTGTTCCTGTTCTCTGGTTTCTATTCCATCAATGGCCTCTTGCATCTTATCCATTCAGCTTATAAATCCTTCCAGAGTTTGTTTCACTTCTGTAATCTCCCTCCGGACATCTGTGATCTTCCTCTGGACATCTGTAATCTCCCTCCGGACTTCATCCCTTAACTCTTGCATATTTCTCCGCAGCTCTGTGAGCATGTTTATGATTTTTATTTTGAATTCTTTTTCAGGGAGACTGGTTAGGTCTGCCTCTGCAGATCCTTTCTCAGGTGTAACTATCTTTGACTGGACCAGATTTTTTTGCCTTTTCATGGTGATTTCAGTGACTGTAGGCAGGTTGTGGGTGTGTCAGCTGGGAGAAGAAAGTCCTTTCCTGCTTGCTGTATGCCTTGCCCTTCTCCGCTGCCTGTGATGGCTACCTGCATTCCTGGAACAGCCACCGGGTTAATCTCCTAAGCTGCTGTGGTGGGGGGGGATCCGTCAGAGCAGCGCAGAGCTCTGCGGGGAGTAGCAGGCACGCCAGGTGTGCTCCTCTGTGCTAGCGGAGACCCTGCTGGGCAGCTGTGTAGCAGCAGCAGCCTTTGGGTCTGGCCCGGCGGCTGTGCATTGGACTGGGATTCCAGTTGGCTCCTGGGAGCGCACCTGCTCCTTCTGGCTCCACCGCCGGTGCACACGGGGCTTTTCAACTCAGGCTTCTACTGAGCTCTGGCTTCAATGCCACTGGTGAGTGCAAGCTGTGCCCGGGCTGTTCGGTTGTGCCGCTGCAGGCTAGCCCTGTGGTACATGGATCTGCTCTCGGTTCCTTCTAGCGCTTCTGCCCCTGGTGCACGCTCCCACTCTCCTGCTACTGGGCCCATGTGTCAGGGTCTGCGCCAGTTGGGGGAATGTTTGGCAGGCTGCCTAGTCCTGTGAGGGGCTTCAGAGCTGCACTGCCTCCATTTAGGGCACCTAAGTTTCCCCACTATTCCCAGCTGCTGGGACAACTTCGTCCAACTATGGGGTCCCTGTCTCTTTAAGACTTGCAGAAAGCACTCGCTTTTCTTTTGTCTCAGGGGCGCTGGTTGCGGGGACCTGCCCACAGGTTTTGCTTTTCCACTTCTCTAATATCCAGCACCCCGTGCACCTTGTGTATGCGTTCTGGGTGCGGATTTCTAGAGCTGGTTGTTTAGCAGTCCTGGGCTTTCATTCCCTCCCCGTTCCGACTCCTTTCTTCCCGTCAGGTTTTGGAGTGGGGGAGCATTCAGGTGCCACCTGGCTGCAGCTTGTATCTTACCCCCTTCATGTGATGCTGAGTTCTCACAGATGTAGATGTATCCTGGCTGTTGTACTACATCCACTGGTGTCTCTTTTAGGAATAGTTGTATTTATTGTATTTTCATAAATATATATGTTTTGGGGAGGAGATTTCTTCTGAACTACTCACGCCGCCATCTTCCCGTGATCCCTCTAAGAGTTTTATGATTTCATGACTTACATCCAGGTCTTTGATTTAGTTCAAGTTTACTTTTGTGTATGGGATTTGACAATGATCCAGTTTAATTCTCTTACATGTAGCTGCCCAGTTTTGCCAACAGCAGCTGTTGAAGAGGCTGTCATTTCCCCATTATATGTCCATGGCTCCTTTGTCATATATTAATTGACTATATATGCTTGGGCTTATATATGGGTTCTCATCTGTCCCATTGGTCTATGGGTCTGTTCTTGTGCCAGTACCAAATTGTCTTGATTACTGTGGCTTTGTAGTAGAGCTTGAAAACAGCGAGCATAATTCCCCCAGCTTTCTTCTTCCTTTGCAGGATTGTTTGGCTATTCAGTCTTTTGTGGTTCCATATGAATTTGAGAACTATTTGCTCTAGTTCATTGAAAAATGCTGTTGGTATTTTGATAGGGATTGCATTGAATCTGTAGATTACTTTAGGCCAGATGGCCATTTTGACAATATCAATTCTTCCTATCCATGAGAATGGGATGTACATCCATTTATTGGTTTCTTCTTTAATTTCTCTCATGGGTGTCTGGTAGTTTTCAGAGTATATGCCTTTCACATACTTGGTTCAGTTTATTCCTAGGTATTTTATTCTTTTTGATGCAATTGTGAATGGAATTGTTTTCCTGATTTCCCTTTCTGTTAGTCCATCGTTAGTGTACAGGAAAGCAAGAGATTTCTGTGTATTAATTTTGTATCCCACAACTTTACTGAATTCAGATATTAGATCTAGTAGTTTTGGAGTGGACTCTTTAGGATTTTTTATGTACAATGTCATGTCTTCTGCAAACAGGGACAGTTTGACTTCTTCCTTACCAATCTAGATGCCTTTTATTTCTTTGTGTTGTCTGATTGCCATGGCTAGAACCTCTAGAACTATGTTGAATTAAAGTGGGGAGAGTGGGCATCCTTGTCTTGATCCCAATCTTAAAAGAAAATCTTTCAGCTTCTCACTGTTATGTATAATGTTGGCTGTGGGTTCATCATATATGGCCTTTATTATGCTGAGGTACTTTCCCTCTATGCCCATTTTGTTGAGAGTTTTTATCATGAATGGATGCTGAATTTTGTCGAATGCTTTTTCAGCATCTATGGAAATGATCATGTGGTT
This sequence comes from Manis javanica, assembly GCF_040802235.1. NCBI lineage: Eukaryota > Metazoa > Chordata > Mammalia > Pholidota > Manidae > Manis > Manis javanica. The sequence continues at coordinate 110,254,136 of NC_133160.1, forward strand.
TCTGTCCTTCCTTTTGTTGATGTGGTGGATGATGTTGATGGATTTTCGAATGTTGTACCATCCTTGCATCCCTGTGGTGAATCCCACTTGATCATGGTGTATGATCCCTTTGATGTATTTTTGAATTCAGTTTGCTAATATTTTGTTGATTATTTCTGCATCTATGTTCATCAGGGATATTGGTCTGTAATTTTCTTTTTCTGTGATATCTTTGCCTGGTTTTGGTATTAGAGTGATGTTGGCCTCGTAGAATGAGTTTCAGCGTATTCCCTCCTGTTCTACTTTTTGGAAAACTTAAGGAGGATGTGTATTAGGTCTTCACTAAATGTTTGATAAAATTCAGCAGTGAAACCATCTGGTTCAGGTGTTTTGTTCTTGGGTAGTTTTTTGATTACTGATTCAATTTCATTGCTGGTAATTGGTCTATTCAGATTTTCTGTTTCTTCCTGGGTCAGCCTTGGAAGGTTGTATTTTTCTAGAAAGTTGTCTATTTCTTGTAGGTTAACCAGTTTGTTACCATATAACTTTTCATAGTATTCTCCCATGATTCTTTGTATTTCTGTGGTGTCTGTAGTGATTTTTCCTTTCTCATTTCTGATTCTGTTTATGTGTGTAGACTCTCTTTTTTTCTTGATAATTCTGACTAGGGGTTTATCTATTTTATTTTCTCAAAGAACCAGCTCCTGATTTCTTTTATTCCTTCTATTGTTTTATTATTCTCAATCTTATTTATTTCTGCTTTAATATTTATTATATACCTCCTTCTACTGACTTTTGGTCTCATTTGTTCTTCCTTTTCTAGTTTCATTAATTGTGAGTTTAGACTGTTCATTTTGGATTGTTCTTCTTTCCTGAGGTAGGCCTGTATTGCAATATATTTCCCTCAGCACGGCCTTCACTGCATCCCACAGATTTTTGTGGTGTTGAATTATTGTTGTCATTTGTCTCCATATATCGCTTCATCTGTTTTTATTTGATCATTGATCCATTGATTATTTACAAGCATGTTATTGAGCCTCCATGTATTTGTGGGCTTTTTAATTTTCTTTGAGTAATTTATTTCTAGTTTCATACCTTTGTGATCTGAGAAGCTGGTTGGTACAACTTCAATCTTTTTGAATTTACCATGGTTATTTTTGTGGTCTAGTATAGGATCTATTCTTGAAAATGTTCCATGTGCACTTGAGAAGAATGTGTATCTGGTTGCTTTTGGATTGTGTGTTCTGTACATGTCCATTAGGTCCATCTGCTCTAATACATAGTTCAGTGCCTCTGTCTCTTTACTTATTTTCTGTCTGGTTGATTTGTCCTTTGGAGTGAGTGGTGTGTAGAAGTCTCCTAAAATGAATTCATTGCATTCTATTTCCCCCTTTACTTCTGTTAGTATTTGTTTCACATATGTAAGTGATCCTGTGTTGGGTACACAGATATATATATAATAGTTATATCCTCTTGTTACACTGACCCATTTATCATTACGTAATGTCCTTCTTTGTCTCTTGTGACTTTCTTTGTTTTGAAGTCTATTTTGTCTGATACAAGTACTGCAACCCCTGTTTTTTCTCCCTATTAGTTGCATGAAATATGTTTTTCCATCCTTTTACTTTTCAGTCTGTGTATGTCTTTTGGTTTGAAGTGAGTGCCTTGTAGGCAACATAGAGATGGGTCTTGTTTTTTCTATCCATTCAGTGAGTCAACATCTTTTGATTGGTGAATTCAGACTATTTACATTTAGGGTGATTATCGATAGGTATGCACTTATTGCCACTGCAGGCTTTAGATTCATGGTTACCAAAGGTTCAAGGGTAATTCCCTTAGTCTCTAACAGTCTAATTTAACTCACTTAGTATGCTATTACATACACAACCTAAAGATTCTTTTCTTTTTTTGTTTTCCTTTTTCTTCCTCCTCCATTCTTTGTATGTTATGAATCATATTCTGTACTCTTTATCCCCTGGGTGAGTTCTTTTTAGCCTTAGGAATATTTCCATCTATAGGAATCCCTCCAAAATGCACTGTAGAGGCATTTTGTGGGAGGTAAATTCTCTCAGCTTTTACTTATCTGGAAATTGTTTAATCCCTCCTTCAAATTTAAATTATAACCTTGCTGGGTAGCATATTCTAGGTTCAAGGCCCTTCTGCTTCATTGCATTAAATATATCATGCCACTCCCCTCTGGCCTGTAAGGTTTCTGTTGGGAAATCTAATGATAGCCTGATGGGTTTTCCATTGTATGTGATCTTTCTTCTCTCTCTTGCTGTTTTTAAAAGTCTGTTTTTATCCTTGATCTTTGCCATTTTAATTATCATATGTCTTGATGTCGTATTCCTTGGGTCCTTTGTGATGGAAGATCTGTGCATCTCCATGACTTGAGAGACTATCTGCTTCCCCGGATAGGGAAAGTTTTCAGCAATTACCTCCTCAATGACATTTTCTATCCCTTTTTCTCTCTTCTTCTTTTGGTACCCCTATAATGTGAATATTGTTCCATTTGGATTGGTCATACAGTTCTCTCAATATTCTTTCATTCTTAGAGATTCCTTTTTCTCTCTGTGCCTCAGCTTCTTTGTATTCATCTTCTCTAATTTCCATTCCTTTTACCATCTCTTCTACTACATCTAACCTCCTTTTAAATCCCTCCATTGTATGTTTCATTTCAGGTATGGAATTTCTTAATGTTTGAATCTCCATGTTAAATTAGTTCCTGAGTTTTTTAATATTTTTCTCTACCTCCATAAGCATGTTTATGATTTTTATTTTGAACTCTCTTTCAGAAAGATTGGTGAGTTCAGTTTCATTTGGCCCTTTTTCTGGGGTTTGTGAGATTTTGGTCTGAACCATGTTCTTTTGATGTTTCACATTTCTATGTGGTGCCCTCTGGTGCCCAGAAGTTCCAGTCTCTGGAGCTACTCAGCCCCTGGAGTGAGGTTGGGGTCATAGGGAAGGGAGTTGGTACCCTGTTTCATGAGTTCTGCTCTGTTTGTGAGGTCTGTATGCAGTCTGGTGCAGCTTTCTTTCCTGTTGCTGTTTTAGGGTTAGTTGTATTACCTATATTTTCACACTATCTGTGGTTTTGGGAGGAGTTCTCTGTCTCACCTCTCATGCTGCCATCTTGAATCAACCACAACAGCCATTATTATTTCATTTTCCTGATAAGAAAACATGCTTCAACCCATTGTACAATGTGGCTCAAGTTGCAGAGTACAGGAGTCTGGTGCCCAGCATTTCTAACTGCTAGTTGTCCCACATTCTTTTCACAATGTGGAAATGGACGTTGTGAATTCTGGGTCTATACAGAGACATAGTCCTCCCTTCAGCAGCTGAGAAAAGATACTTGATCAGTATTTAGTGCCTGCAATGAACTTGATACTGAGATTAGATTCAATAATCAGAGTTGCTTATAGTTTGCTCTAGTGGAAAAAAAGAAAAATAAAGGGGGGGGTGCTCTAACAAAGGGAACAGATTAGAAACAGAAACACGAAGGAGGATTTGGATTGACGTGCAACAATGTCAGGCCACAGCTCCAAGAATTCATACTACCTGCCCAGGCCCTGATGCCCTGCTCCCAACTTTTGCCTACACATACTCATCTGTAGACAGGGTTTTGTGTGCATCTTTTTCAAAGTGTAGTTCCAGTCCATCCAGACACAGAGAGGAAGGAGTGGAGAGCCAAAGAGGCTTCAGGCATACCAGGACAAAGGAAGCAGCATTTGAGAACGTCCAGTAGCTTGGGAGTCAGTACAGTGACACCTATTTTCTAAGCCCTTAAAAGCTGCTAAGTGAACTGGATGCTGGAATGAATTATCAGGGGTTCAGGGCATCTTGAAAGTAAAATGAAATATTCACAGTTTCAGTTTGTGATAATGGCACTGATTCTGCATATAAATATATTTTGGAGGCTATTTTCTTAACCAATGTTCTAATTAGGATAGAGTTTATTATATATGTGTATGTGTGTGTATATATGTATATATATATACATATATATAAAATAAAACATTGGACCCTCATAATCATAATGATGCACATAGGGAAAAAAAAGAGTCAAGTTAGAGGTAGATAGAAAGTAGTAAGTGTGACCTATACCAAAAAAAAAAAACCCCCATACATTTTTGCAGAGGTTTATATCTAAAACTGGAATGCACATTACCATTTTTTAAATGTTTTCAAATACAGTTTACCCCATGATCTTCTGAAATATCAGGCATTTAAAGAAACTTTTTAATTGAACTACTTATACAACCATAAAAGCACCACAGGTCACTGGATACATGCAGCCTGAGGAATTTTCCCAAAGTGAACACAATATGTAAATCATGTCCAGCTCAAGAAAGGGCCCTTTGGCAGCATCTCAGAAGTCCTGCTGCCATTAACATCCCCCCTGTTACTTCCTGCATGGAAAGAACCATTATTCTGACTCCTAACAACACAGTTGTGCTTTGGCATAATTTTTCTATTTCCAACTTAAAGATGAGGAAACTGGAGTTTGGAAAGCTGTAGTGATCTTTCCACAGTCACACACTCTCCAGCCATCAAGACTCAGCTCTCCTGGTTCCTGGCCCCATACCCTGTCTTCTATCCCACACTGCTCCATTTTCCTTCAATTTCCTGGAAAACAGAGGTGATTTTTGTACCCCAAATGTTTTTCAAGTCCATTTAATACTGAAAGGCAGCTGCAATAATTAACCTGAGTATGGATGTCAAAATTTTTTTTTTAAATAGGAATATTCCAGGCACCAAACACTACTCCTGCTTGCTGCCTTTCTACCCATTGTTATGAATGGACACTTATAGTAAAAAAATAAAATTTCATATCTTTTTTAATGCTTATATCACATAGCTAAATAATTACAGTCATGTCATCTTTGGAACTCAACACATTGCTATTTTTTTTTCTCAAATCCTAGTGAAATAACTCAAATGTTATCTAAAGGAGAAAACCTGCAAAGCATCTACAAAAATAACAACAAAAAAACCAGTGTAATTCTGATAACTACCAGGTAAAATTAAAGTTAATAGTCTCTAAAAGATATAACACATTTCTTCAAAAAAGTTACACAATTAAATTTTTAGTCTTTTATTTTTCTCTAAGTAGCTGACATTTATACAGTTGGTCTTATTCTCCAATTTTCCTTTGAAATTTTTCTTCAAAAAAGGAAATTCTTTTTCACTGAGGAAAAACAATTTGTCACAACATTGATGACTTTTCAAAGTTAATACCTTACAATTTTCAAATACTATAAATAAATTAAGCTTGGTCCAAAAATTACTCTGAAGAATCAAAATATTTTGTTTAATAGCAAGAAACTCTGAAACTAACCTCAGTAATTTGGTCAATAATTCATATAAGCCATAGTTTTATAAAAAAGAAAATTATGGGAGGGAAGGATTCTCAAAATGGTGGCATAAGTAGGGTGGCAGAAATATCCTCCCCAAACCAAAACCATATTTTGAAAATACAGCAAATACAACTATTCCTAAAAGAGTGACCAGAAGATACTGTACCTGAGCCAGGGTACATCTTCCAGAACCTAACACTGATGGAAAAGCGTAGGATATAACACCATGATTGAGTAGGACCCAAGCACTCCCCCCATGCCAGCTCACTGGCAGGAGGAAAAGAATCAGAGTGGGGAGGGGGTGGAAGCACAGGACTGCTAAATGACCTGCCCTAGTAATCTGCTCCAGGAGCACAGACATTCAGTGCATGGTGCACTGAATATTAGAGGAGCAGAAAAGCAAAATCTGAGATTAAAACTGCAAAAAGGTTCCCAAAGCCAGCTACCATGGGACAAAAGAAAAGCAGGTGCTTTAAAAGCCTTAAAGGGACAAGGGTATAACAGGCAGACAAAATTGTCCTGGCACACTCATCCCAGCAGGCTAGGAACATTAAGGAATTCAGGCACCCTAATTCCCTGGTGGCAATGCAGCTCCAAACCCTGTCACAGCAATAAGCAACCTGCCATTCCTTACCCCTCGCCAGAACTCCAAGCAAACCGGCTGACCCGCCATTGCTGCAGAACAGCTGGGAAGCAGCCCCGCCCACAGCAACCATACAGCTTGACACAGAGTCTTCTCCCTGAGCGCAGCTAACTGGCCAAGACCCAGAGGCTGTTCCCTGCATGTGGTTAACTGGCACAGATAGCGGAGACTGGCACAGAGTCCAGGAAGCATGAAGGGGCTCGGATCTCACGGCAGAACACACACTGCTCACCTGCAACTCTCGCCTGTACTCTAGGCCATCCCAAGGACTGCCCCACACACGGAGCTCAGGGGATTAACCCAAAGGTTGCTCCCTGCATGTGGTTGACTCGCACAGACAGCGGACATGGGCACAAAGTCCAGGCAGCACAAAGGGGCTTTATTCTCCCAGCTGACAGATATGCCACTTGCTGGCAACCACACCCATCACCATGAAAAGGCAGAAGAACCTTGTTCAGTTCAAAATCCCTCAAACACCAGAGAGAGGGCTTGCTGAGAATGAAATCACTAATTTACCTGAAAAATAATTCAAAATAAAACTCATAAGCATGCTGATGAGCTACAGAGAAATATTTAAGAGCTAAGGGATGAATTCAGGAGGGAGCTAATCAAAATGAAACAAACAATGGAAGGATTTAGGAGCAGACTGGATGAGGTGGAAGAGACTGTTAATGGAATAGAAATCAGAGAACAGGAGTATGGAGAAGCTGAGACAGAGAGAGATAAAAGGATCTCTAGGAATAAAAGAATATTAAAAGAACTGTGTGACCAATCTAAATGGAACAATATTCACATTATAGGGTACCAGAAGAAGAAGAGAGAGAAAAAGGAATAGAAAGTGTCTATGAGGAAATAACTGTTGAAAACTTCCCCAATCTGTGGAAGGAAATAGTCTCTCAGACCATTTAAGCCCACAGATCTCCCAACATAAGTGACCCAAGGAGGACAACACCAAGACATATAATAATTAAAATGACAAAGATCAAAGACAAGGACAGACTATTAAAAGCAGCCAGAGAGAGAAAAAAGATCACCTACAAAGGAAAACCCACCAGGCTATCATCAGACTTCTCAGAAGAAACCTTACAGGCCAGAAGGCAATGGCATTATATATTTAATGCAATGAAACAGAAGGGCCTTGAACTAAGAATACTGTATGCAGCAAGATCATCATTTAAATTTGAAGGAGTGATTTAAAAATTCCCAGATAAACAAAAGTTGAGGGAATTTGCCTCCCATAAACCATCTCTACAGTGTATTTTTAAGGGGCTGCTCTAGATGGAAGTATGGCAGAGGCTAAATAGCTGTCACCAGAGAAAAATAACACCACCAAAGAAAGTAGACCAACCAAATTCTAACTAAACACAAAATAAAATCATCTATCCACAAAATCAGTCAAGGGAAACACAAAGAGTACAGAATAAAACACCAAACATATAAAAAGTGGAGGAGGAAGAAAAAGAAGGGAGAGAAATAAAGAATCACCTGACTGTGTTTATAATAGCATAGTAAGTGAGTTAAGTTAGATGGTTAGATAGTAAAGAAGCTACCCTTGAACCTTTGGTAACCACAAATCCAAAGCCGGAAATGGCAATAAGTACATATCTATTGATAATCACCCTAAATGTCAATGAACTAAATGAACCAATCAAAAGACACCAAGTAATAGAATGGATAAAAAAGCAATACACATCTATATGCTGCCTACAAGAGAGCCACTTCAAACCCAAAGATATATACAGACTAAAAGTGAAGGGATAGAAAAAGATATTTCATGCAAACAATAGGGATAAAAAAGCAGGAATTGCAGTACTTGTATCAGATAAAATAGACTTCAAAACAAAGAGAATCACAAGAGACAAAGAAAGACATTATATAATGATAAAGGGGTCAGCCCAACAGAGGATATAACCATTATAAATATCTATGCACCCAACACAGGAGCACTGACATATGTGACACAAATACTAACAGAATTAAAAGAGGTAATAGAATGCAGTGCATTCATTTTAGGAGATTTCAACACACTACTCACTCCAAAAGACAGATCAGCCAGACAGAAAATCAGTAAGGACACAGAGGCACTGAACAACACATTAGAAGAGATGGACATAATAGACATCTACAGAACTCTACACCCAAAAGCAGCAGGATACACATTCTTCTCAAGTGTACATGGAACATTTTTCAGAATAGACCACATACTAGACCACAAAAAGAAACATGGTAAATTCAAAAATATTGAAATTGTACCAACGAACTTCCCAGATCACAAGGGTATAAAACTAGAAATAAATTGTACAAAGAAAACAAAAAGGCTCACAAACACAAGGAGGATTAACAACATGCCACTAAATAATCAATGGATCAATGACCAAATTAAAACAGAGATCAAGCAATATATGAAGACAAATGAAAACAACAGCACAACACTCCAACTTCTGTGGGAAGCAGTAAAGGCAGTTCTAAGAGGAAAGTATATAGCAATCCAGGACTATTTAAAGAAGGAAGAATAATCCCAAATGAATGGTCTAAATTCACAATTATTAAAACTGGAAAAAAAAATGAGACTCAAAGTCAGCTGAAGGAGGGACATAATAAAGAACAGAGAAGAAATAAATAAAATTGAGAAGAATAAATACAAAATTAATACACAGAAATCTGTGGCACTCCTATACACTAACAATGAACTAGCAGACAGAGAAATCAGGAAAATGATTCCATTCACAATTGCATCAAAAAGAATAAAATACCTAGCAATAAACCTAACCAAGGAAGTGAAAGACCTATACTCTGAAAACTATAAGACACTCATAAGATAAATTAAAGAAGATGCCAATAAATGGAAACACATCCAGTGCTCATGGATAGGAAGAATTAATATTGTCAAAATGGCCATCCTGCCTAAAGCAATCTATAGATTCAATGCAATTCCTATCAAAATCACCAACAGCATTCTTCAGCGAACTAGAGAAAATCGTCCTAAAATTCATATGGAATCACATAAGACCCTGAATAGCCAAAGCAATCCTGAGAAAGAAGAATAAAGCAGGGGGAATTACCCTCCCCAACTTCAAGCTCTACTACAAAGCAACAGTAATCAAGACAATTTGGTACTGGCACAAGAACAGAACCATAGGCCAATGGAATAGACTAAAGAGCCCTGATATAAACCCAACCATATATGGTCAATTAATACATGATAGAGGAGCCATAGACATACAATGGAGAAATGACAACCTCTTCAACAGCTGGTGTTGGCAAAACTGGCCAGCTACATGCAAGGGAATAAAACTGGATTACTGTTTAACCCCATACACAAAAGTAAACTCAAAATGGATTAAAGACTTGAATGTAAGTCATAAAACTCTTAGAAGACAACATAGGCAAACATCTCCTGAATATAAGCATGAGCAACTTCTTTCTGAACCCATCTCCTCAAGAAAGGGAAACAAAAGCAAAATGAACTCATGGGACTACATAAAACTAAAAAGTTTTTGTACAGCAAAGGACATCATCAACAAAACAAAATGGTATCCTACAGTATGGGAGAATGTATTTGTAAATGACATACCCAACAAGGGGTTAACATCCAAAATATATAAAGAACTTACACACCTCAACACTCAAAAAGCAAATAACCTGATTAACAAATGGGCAGAGGATATGAAGAGACACTTCTCCAAAGAAGAAATTCAGATGGTCAAAGATGGTCAGAAGAAAAGATGTTCCACATCACTAATCATCAGGGAAATGCAAATTAAAACTACAATGAGATGTCACCTCACATTGAAAAGTCTAAGAACAACAGATACCAGCAAGAATGCGGCGAAAGGGGAACCCACCTACGCTGTTGGTGGGAATGTAAGCTAGTTCAACCATTGTGGAAAGCAATATGGACGTTCCTCAAAAAACTAAAACTAGAAATACCATTTGATCCCAGAATCCCACTCCTTGGATTTTACCCAAAGAATACAACTTCTCAGATTCAAAAAGACATATGACCCCCTATGTTTATCGCAACACTTTTTACAATAGCCAAGATAAGGAAGCAACCTAAGTGTCCATCCATAGATGAATGGATAAAGAAGATGTGGTACATATATACAATGGAATACTATTCAGGCACAAGAAAGAAACAAATTCTACCATATGCAACAACATGGATGGAGCTGGAAATTCATCCCTTGCTCTTGGGTAGGAAGAATTTATATTGTCAAAATGGCCATCCTGCCTAAAGCAATCTACAGATTCAATGCAATCCCTATCAAAATACTGACAGCATTCTTCAACTGGAACAAATAGTTCTAAAATTCATATGGAACCAGGAAAGACCTCAAATAGCCAAAGCAGTCCTGAGAAAGAAGAATAAAGCAGGGGGAAATCTTGCTTCCCAACTTCAAGCTCTACTACAAAGCCACAGTAATCTAGACAATTTGGTACTGGCACAAGAATAGACCCATAAACCAGTGGAACAGTATAGAGAATCCAGAGAACCCAAGCATATATGTTCAATTAATATGCGACAAAGGAGCTATGGACATACAATGGGGAAATGACAGCCTCTTCAACAACTGGTGTTGGCAAAACTGGGCAGCTACATGTAAGAGAATGAAACTGGATTACTGTCTAACCCCATACACAAAAGTAAACTAGAAATGGATCAAAGTCCTGAATGCAAGTCATGAAACCATTAAACTCTTAAAGAAAACATAGGCAAAACTCTCTTGAATATAAACATGAACAACTTCTTCATGAATGTATCTCCATGGGCAAGGGAAACAAAAGCAAAAATGAACAAGTGGGACTCTATGAAACAAAAAAACCTTCTGTACAGCAAAGGACACCATCAGTAGAACAAAAAGACATCCTACAGTGTGGGAGTATTATTCATAAGTGACATATCCAATAAGGGGTTGACATCCAAAATATACAAAGAGCTTGTGTACCTCAATATACAAATAGCAAATAATCCAATTAAAAAATGGGCAGAGGATATGAACAGACACTTCTCCAAAGAAGATATTCAGATGGTCGACAGACACATGAAAAGATGCTCCACATCGCTAATCATCAGGATTTTTCTTCTTTTTATGGCTGAATAATAATCCATTGCATATATGTACCACATCTTCTTCATCTATTCATCTACTGATGAACACTTACGTTGCTTCCATTTCTTGGCTATTGTAAATATAGCTGTGACAAACATAGGGGTGCATATGTGTTTTTCAAACAGGGCTGGGCTTTGTAAACATTTTATTTGCAAAGAAATGCAAATAAAAACCACAATGAGATATCACTTCACAGCAGTTAGGATGGCCAACATCCAAAAGACAACAACAAATGTTGGCAAGGATGTGGAGAAAGGGGAACCCTCCTACACTGCTGGTGGCAATAAAAATTAGTTCAGCCATTGTGGAAAACAGTATGAAGGTTCCTCAAAAAATTCAAAATAGAAATTACATTTGACCCAGGAATTTCACTCCTTGGAATTTACCCTAAGAATGCAGCAGCCCAGTTTGATAAACACATATGCACTCCTGTTTATCACAGCAATATTTATAATAGCTAAGAAATGGAAGCAACCTAAGTGTCCATCAGTAGATAAATGGATAAAGAAGATGTGGTACATATACACAATGGAATATTATTCAGCCATAAGAAGAAAACAAATCCTACCACTTTCAAAAACATGGATGGAGCTAGAGGGTATTATGCTCAGTGAAATAAGCCAGGTGGAGAAAGACAAGCATCAAATGATTTCACTCATCTGTGGAGTATAAGAACAAAGAAAAAACTGAAGGAACAACACAGCAACAGACTCACAGAACCCAAGAATGGACTAACAGTCACCAAAGGGAAAGGGATAGGGAGGGTGTGTGGGAAGGGAGGGATAAGGGGGAAAAGGGGCATTACAATTAGCACACATAATATAGGAATGGGCACAGGGAAGGCAGTGTAGCAGAGAGAAGACAAGTAGTGATTCTATAGTATCTTACTACGCTGATGGACGTGACTGTAATTGGGTATGTGGTGGGGACTTGATAATCGGGGGAACATATAACTACAGTGTTGCTCATGTAATTGTATATTAATGATACCAAGATTTCTTTAAAAAGTAACGAACAACAACAAAAAAAGAAAATGATGGCTTTTCTGCTAGCACATTTCATATAACTGCAGATAACTAGCCTACAATAGCTAAAAACTATTAGATTATGCAGAAAAAAATGTCATCACTAAAAGAGTGGGTAAGCAAAAGGCTTCACTTCCTTTTTTAATGGCAACATTACAAAGCAACTGGAAATAGAAAAAGTAAAAACAACTTCTGAATAAGATAATAGAGAAACACCATTCTTACTACAGTGAATTACTCAAAATATAATGAAATTCCAGGAAACATCAGATGCTGCAGGTACATGAAGATAATTTTGTTTTTATAACCAATTCCAGGCAGATAAATACTAGAATCCTTTCCAATTTCTCCCCTATGAAACTGAAGTGTCACCAAGATTTACAGCCCCTCAAGTTCCCTTTTCAGAGGAACATTCATTTACATAAACAGATAATCCTAGATAAAAATTTCCATTAGACAAAGGTGAAATGGATCAATTTTCTCTGCCAAGACAAATCTTAAATCTTGAACAGATAGGGTCATTATCACAGCAGCCCCATTTCAGAAATAATGTATTTTTTAAAAATCAGCCGATAGCAGCCATTTCCAGCTTTCCAATTATCTTTAAGAAAAGCTTATTCTGTGGACAATAAAGCACATTACTGCACAATATGATACAGTCCATAAAGATCACAATGTTTTATGAAAGGTTAAAGAAAGCTCAGCACATTTAGGGGAATGTCATAACCCACAAAGTCTTTCAAGACTCAGCTGAAGCCTCAGGCATGCTTTGCAAATATTGTGCTAGGCAATGCAGTATTCCTTTTTAAGTATCAAAACAGTGAAGGAGAAAGCATATGCCAAGATGATTCTATTGTGAATCCTGGGATTCCTACAGATAAGATGGGAGAGGAATCAAATCACAAGAAACACCTCTCTTCATTTTTAAAGCAACCAGATTCACTCACAGTAATGTGCTGACATGAAGGCGACTCTATTTAGTGCCCAGTAGCCTGCTTTCTTGTTTTCTCTTCAGGCAACTTTTTCATGCTGTTTCATTAATATTAACAAAACTATAGAGAATTAAGAAAACTTTCCCCCCCATTCTTTATAAAATGCTTTAGTCGTTTCAAATAACTGAGGAGGAGGGGATATATGCAGTGATATGCACTGTTATAATTAAGGACAGGAAATAAAAAATTCTTGGATGCTTGATTTAAGATGGTGTCAGTATAAGAGCATGCAGATTTGGAGATTAATCTATATTTTCTTCTGGACTAACCACATGAAACAGTTACAGAGAGTAATCCTCCCTTATCAAATTAAGAGAGGAAGAATTCACTCTACAGAGAGAACTGATCACCTACTATGGGCAAGACTACAAAGGGGAAAGGAGATAAAGGAGACTCAGCCTCAGTCCCTCAAGAAATTTATACATATCATTGGGGGTCAGGTTTGGACCTCTTAAAGGAATTTTATTTTTATAATAAAATCAGAATGTAGAATAAGATAGAAGATGATCCAGCCAGATTCACTCAATTTACACACCACACTCGATTTACCCTAAAAACAACATGATCCTACAAACACCCAAAATTATAGTTTAAGGTAAATAAAACTTTGAAGAAACTTGAGATAGTCACTGATACTTATCCACACTGCAGGGGTGAGAAAACAGCTGCTTCTTTGAAATACTATAAAGAACAGAAATGATTATAGGTGAATTCGGTGAAGTCTAAATTATTATTTTAATAACTAGGTTTTTAAATAAAATGCAGTTCCCTCATAGCAAGTATAGTCTTCTAAATTACATAATTAAAACAAGATTAGGTTTAGGAAATAAATAACCCTTGACATCATCATAATCCAATCAGATACTTATGCTATATTTGAATATTTTATTTAGAGGAAATAACAGCAACTGAGCCAAATATGCTGTTTATACTTCTAATAGTATAAATCACTTAAGAGATGTGTCTTAGTCCATCCGGGCTGCTATGTCAAAACACCACAGACTTGGTAGCTTATAAACAACAGAAATCTCTTTCTCCAGCTTTGGAGGCTGGAAGTGCAAGATCAAGGTGCCAGCATGGTCCAGTGAGGGAGTGGCTATTCCAGTTTGCAGACTTCTGCTGCATCCTTGCATGGGAAAGAGGCAAGGATGCTCAGGGTCCTCTTTCGTAAGGACATTAATCAATCTCATTCGTAAGGGCTCTGCCTAGTTTACCTCCCAAAGACCCCACATGATACTGATGCACTGGGCATTAAGGTTTGAACAGACAAATTTGGTGGAGACAAAGACATTCACACCATAGGGAGACAGGAGAAGAATATGAGGAGAAAAGGAAAAATTACTTTGTTCTGTATTTCCAAAAGGTCAAAGTTGCCATGTGATGAGCCAAAATAGCAAGGAAAATAGAATGAAATCCCATACTTGTCACTTGGATGATAAAGATTTACAGGTTAAAAAAACACAAATGAGATTGGATTTCATGTTTCTAGGCTAAGCCCATTAAATTGAATAGAGGCAAATCTCTCAGCTGGGTTGCACACTCTCATGCACTAGAAAGAGGAAACCAAACACCAGCATTTGCCCTCTAATACTGTCCATCCTGAACTTCTTGCCACTGCTATTTTCCTTCCTTACTTCCTTTCTTTGTCTGCCAAGAAGACGGAACATAAGGAGAAAGTTCAGGAGAAACGTCCCTTCCATGTCCACAACAGCCATGCATGCCTGTGAGCAAAATATTTCGAAGGAATAGAAAATAAGTCTTCAGTCATGTAGTAACAGGGAGAAAATAATTATACTTATACTTGACATCAGACTCTGTCTGGAGAAAAAAACACCTTGATAAGTGGTTTTGGCATAGGAGATGAGAACTTGGGGGGCCAGGATGTGCTCTGAATAAGACAATGAGAGAAATGTGTTTGTTTTTCCAGTGACATGGGGGAAACTGGGCTAGGAGGGAAGCAGGTAAAGCCAGAGAAATGGCAGAAGGCTATAAGGTACACAAAATTACTCATCACACTCCCAAATCTTTAATAAAACCCAAAAAAACCTCACCAAATGTTTGATGTAAGTGAATTGCATACAGAAACCAGTAGAAGAGCAAAACAGTAACTTAAATTGGAAACATGGGAGGCATCTGTGAAGGTGAGACTAGGCCACAAACCCATGAGCCCAAGAAATCAACAGAAATCTTAGGAAGCTTAATCTGTTAAGGGCAGTGGAAGGCAATCCTACCTGACTGTCAAGGTTGGAGAGGTCCCAGGTGTCTTGAATAAGTTTTCTAAGCCACTTTTTAGTTTGCAAGGGATCTTTACAAGATAAGTCAATAAGGGGAAAACAAATGAGGAACTTGTGGTATCACTTTTACAAGCACACTTTTCTGAGTGTAAGTGCACCTTAAATATCATTTTAACTTTTTATGCGCATGTAAATAGCTATTATTTCAGTTGCTAGAATATTAGTCATAACATCTAATGATGTGGAGATTGTTGCCTTATAAAACTCACAGCTGGGTAGCTACATGGCTCAAGGCAAAAGCTTATTTTAAAATCCATTGCTTTAGGAGGAGAATGTTTATTAAAACATTATCTCTATTAAAAATAAATGATGCATCATTGGTCATTCCCTGTGTTGCAGTGCCAACCACAGTTTTTCCAGCAAGGCTTTCTGAGTTGATACCTGAAAACCTGGCAAGGTCCACAGCCTCATAATTTACCAGTCCATCAAAAAATAAATAAATCCCAATAACCAGAAAGTAAATCACCAAAGATGCCTACACAGCAGCCCATAAACTCATGTTTATGCAGGCTCTGTGGGGGTAGCCGTTGCTGTCAGTCAAATATTTCTAAGCTGGGAAGAAAGTAAATGCTCAAAAAGAAATAAATGCTTGATCTTTCTAACAGGAGTTGAATGAATTAATAGTAAAGATACAGTAGGTGGGGCTGATATTGGTAAAATATAGAAATGAGATGGGAAAAAAGGAAAGGCCAACAACTGGGGTGGCAAGGGCTTGAATAAACATGTAGAAAGACTGTAACTTCATGAAATTAAGCTAGAATCTACCTTTAGTAGTTCTTATGTTACTGAAGTAAAGGGGAAAATGGATTTTTCATCAACTTAACAGCAACAAAGAATAACTTGTAGAGATAAAGAAATTCTAAAGAGACCCCTGACTTTCTTAATCTGTCATCAGTCCAACCCTGCTGCCTACTTTTGTTTAAAAAAAGATTACTTAATCTATGGATTTTCTATCACCTAAGATAAATATTTGATGAGGACATTTACTTGGTCTGGACCCAGTAAAAGTTCCATAAATATATGTCACATTGAGCCCAAGTCCTTTAACTGTGCTTGTTTTCTTTTCTGTTACCCAACTTTGCACAATTATTTTGCTTAATACTATTTCCATCTGGATAGATAAAGAAAGGCAGTGATGAAAATGTTCAAAGAGGATAAATGTGACAAGGCATATGAAAATGCTTTTCAACAAGGCTAAAGTTTGGATTCAAATAAAGCTTACCTTTGACTTTCAACTATCTTAATTCTTTGTTCTTCACTCTCATGGGGATGTAGAAGCAATGAAAAGAGATATTACTGGAAAAGGGAATTAAGTAATTCAGCGAGTAACTTCCACTAGTCGAAAGTGTAGAACCTATAAATCTGTCTTTCCAAACTCCAGCTGAGTGCTCTATTTGGTGCTGACTTCACTCCTCTGCATTCCTTTTCTCCATACTCATTCACTGGTCCCTAGCATAGCTCTGGTGCACCACCCAGGTGCCTGCTTCACGACTGATGAAACTTTTTTCCTGCTGTCTGGATGCGAGGGCTTCCTGTGGGTCACAAAATGAATCACTCCTGTGCCATTGCCCTCAGCAGAAAGGAGTTGCCTTCCCCCAAATTAAGCAAACTCTCCTGGCAGCCACACATCCAGTGACTGGTCAGTTTGGGGATACACAGGCTCAGTCCCCTCACCTCAATTTAGGACATCTCTGAAGGGCTTTTCAAGCTTCAGAGCTTCATGTGGGATCAGCTGAAGTCTCTGCTGCAACTCCATCACAGTTCAGCTCTCTTTCTGCCCAACCCTACCTCCAAACAAGTGTGTTCTTAAAAGACTTTCCAATAAATTTCTTGTACACAAATCTCTGGTTCAAAATCAACTCTGCAGAAACCTGACCTGTAAAAGTATCCCTCTTAACTTGTAGCAAAATTGGACTGAAACCTAAAGAGGACAAACTTCATTTAGAACCACCCAGCCTGTCCATTGTCACTTTGCTCCACCTAAAAGGCACCCCGGTTCTAACAGCTACCTACCTTTACTGAGGAAGAGATACTGTATCGAGTTTCATAGAAAAGTGGGATTAGGGAAAGGAGATAGAGAATAATTCAGTAGAACAGCAAATGTCTTAATACACCTCAATCAATATTCAGTGTTCTTTCTGGGGCAAACTTGGTCATATTCCTGGAGCAGAAAAAGGAAATCAAAGTGAAATTGAATTGCTCATGAGCATTCACAATAGGAAAGAGATCCATTCTAATCAATTTACACTTCAGTAAATCAGTAACTCCCTTGACTAAGCTTTCTGCTATAGCCCACCTGGGACTTCTTTGAAAATTTCACTTTGGCCTTAAGGTGTTGGACAGTCTAGGTCATGTCCACTCACCAAGTCCTTTCTCCAGCTACCAAGTTATAATAGGTAAAATTATTTTACCATCCTTAAAGTTATCCAACCCAGACTTATGTGGAACAAGAATAAATGTCTCAAAATGTAGTTTTCACTTTGGTAGCCATGGTATATTTGTTTCCTATTGCCACTTTACCAAATTACTACAAACGTAGTGGCTTTAAACAATAGAAACTTATTTTACCATTCTGTAGTTCACAAGTCTGAAATGGGTCTTACAGGACAAAGGTTTTGGCAGGGCTGTGTTGCTTCTGGAAGCTCTAAGAGAGAGTCCATTTCCTTACCATTTCCAGCTCCTAGAGCCTGCCTACAGTCTTTGTCTTAGGGACCCACCTTCCATCTTCAAAGCCTCAGTGCAGCATCTTCAAACCCCTCTCTCTGCTTTCATCATTACATCACCATTTTCTTACTCCCCACCTCCCCACCTGGATCCTTATTGCAGATTCTTTTGCTTATATTGCATCCACTGGATAATTTCCCCATCTCAAAATCCTTAACATAATCACCCCTACAAATTTCCTTTTGTCATATAAATTAACATATGTTCACAGGTTCCAGGCATTAGAAAATACTTTTGTGGGGAGGGGAAAGGGGGCATCATTATTCAGCCCATCATGCATGGCTATTCATTTTTCCAAGGAAATGAAAAAGAATGATATAAATCTTCTAGGAGAACTAGTTTAAAAGTTCAAGTCACAGTCCCACCTCATAACTTCACCCAAGAGCTGCAGCTACATAAGCAAAGATCATTGTGCTAATAGAAGCCTATCCATTTAGCTGCCTAGATTCTGCTAACTCAGCTGGGAGCCTACAAATTTAGTTAAGCTTTATTTGTGGAAATCTTTCCCAGATTTATAGGTGTGGAGAGCTAGGATCACAGCCTACTTCTGGACAGGCAAAAGGCAAAACTGAAAGTACATGCATAATTCAACCAAAGAAAATGGAATAGTAGAATTTGATAACTTGCAGGGCTCCTATTTAATGAAATCTTTCATTTTACCAGTGGTAAAACTAAGGAGCAGAAAGACTACGTCAAGCTCACAAGCTTCTAGTAGCAAACCTGAGACTTGGTCTCTTTACCTTCTGCTCCACTGCCAGGAGGAGATGAGAAGAGATAAGCAGGAAAATAAAGCAGGCAGGCAGGCAAGAAGGAAGGACAAGAATTAAAATGATTTGGGCATTCACCCCATACCGGACCTCACACAAGTCACTTTTCTGCATATTATCTTATGTCATCCTTACAAATATCCTGAGTGATAAAAGTATTGGCTTCATTTTATAGATTAGGGAACCAAGGTTCAAAGAGATCTGGTATATCTACTCAAGTTCCTCTAGATTGAGAGGATAAAAGGGAGAAGAATGAAAGTCATGTAAGATCTAAAACCCTGATTAAAACAAAACTGTTGGAACCTGGTACCAAATGAATTTATATAAACATATTTCCTTGTAATTATGACTAATATTTAGGAACACATTTACCACTCCACAGATGTCTAAAAGTATAAAAATAATTTAGTGCAACTAAACACATGTGTCACTTGATGGGAAACTGCTAAAAGCTTGTTAAAAATCTAATTTCTATTTCCTAGTTAATCTCGTTTTAAATTTAAGAACAGAACCAAGTTGAGCAAAGAAGTAGTCTAAATGTTTCAGTCTTCCCCGTCCTTCCTTTTCTCAGTTACTTAATTCCTCCGCCCTGTCTTTCTAGTGTTTGAATCCACAGCTCTCCAAATTCCCTTTGCCTTTGCTGGGAGTAAACTGTAGCTTCCTCTTTAAAGGTCCATTGGCTCAGGGATGGGGCCCACAACTAACCTGACTGTCTAGCTGGGGAGGTCTGGTGGTTACCACACAGCTACAAGCAATGAAAGCCTTCAGGTATGATGTTTGTACTGATTTTAGGTAGTTCTTTTATTTTATGCACTTTTATTGCACTCTTAATCCAAAAAACAGAGTACACAACCCCAAATAACTGAGCAATGACCCTGATGAAGGGCTGGGATGTAAACTTAGCTTCCAAAGATCCCCAAGCCTCTGCTGCTTACCATTCACTGCCTATAAAGCAGGAAACACTAGAGATTACATGTTCAACAGTTGGCTTAACTTCAAATACAAAGCCAGCATCATTTTGAATCATGCTACAAAATAAGACCTGAAGATGGTACATGAAGTGACTATTTATTTAAAAAATTACAAGTTCCCATTTACTTTGAAGATATTCACAGAGATATGTTCCACAAATCTTGCTAATAGGCTTCTCCCCCTGCCTGGAGTGTTCCTCCAGTAACTCTGTGACCCATCCCAGCTGACCACACACACCTTCATTTGGCTAACTCTTTTCACCCTTCCTCATTACTTCATCAAGCAAGTCTCCCCAGGCCCTCCAGACTAGGCCCAATCCCCCTCATCCTCTCACTGTCTCTGTAGCCTTTACCATTGCTGTCAACTGCTCATCATTTATTAGCAGACTAGGATAGTGTTTGGACACCAGATTTTGGAGCCAGTCTTCCTGGATTCATATATCAGCTCAGTCACTTACTAGCTGTGAGATCTTGAACAAGTTTCTTAACCTTTTTGTAACTCAGTTTCCTCATCTATAAGTGAGATCAGAGTACCTCCTCCTAAGATTATTGGGTGGAATATGTGAGATAGTTTGTGTAATGCATTCAGAAAAGGGTCTGGCACATAGTAATTTCTATACAAAGTCTTTGCTATTATTATCCATGAGCTATTGATCTTCCTTCACTATGCTGTAAGGTGCAAGAGGGCTAGAGCTGTTCCTGCACTGCTCTCCACTGTACTTACAGTACTTACTATCCATGTTCAACAGTTTTTTAAGGACTAAAGATGTGAAATCCCAGAGTTTCCTTGGCCATCTCTAAGTCTGTCTATCTCATTCACAGACTTAGACACATTCACTGTGATCACCACCGTCGGGGTTGCTACCATCACTGTTGCCCTATCACCTTTATGGATACTTCCAAGTATCTTTACTTCAAATGGCTACAGAACCACATTCAGAAAAAGAGTGGTAGTTCTAAAATACAGTCATTCTAGTAGCCGCACTGTGACAGATGTTTTGTTGATTCAGCTTTCATTTCACAAACAACAAAAAGCCCTGACTAAGCCTGGATGACAATAAATAATGCACAAGATAAAATAGCTGGACTCAGAAAGAGAGAGTAGTTTCCAGAGAGGTGGGGGAAATGGGGAGACAGAGTTTCAGTTACGCCGGATGTGCTGGGGTCTAATGTACAGCATAGTGATTATGTTAATATACTGTATTATACACTTGAAATTTGCTTAAAAAGTAGATCTGAAGTGTTTTCACCAAAAAAGAAGTAAATAATACTGTATTATACACTTGAAATTTGCTTAAAAAGTAGATCTGAAGTGTTTTCACCAAAAAAGAAGTAACTATGTGAGGTGAGGCAATCATGGCAATCATTTCACAATGTATACATATATCAAAACATAATATTGTACACCTCAAATATTTAGTTTTTATTTGCTGAATAAAGAAGATCTGTAAAAGTAAAAAGAAGGACCAGAAAAAAAGAAGGCAGGAGTTTAGATCTGGTAAGGAGCAAAAACTATAGAAATCCAACAAGTACAAATTCACAGCCAGTATTCATCAATGAGGTACAAAATAATAACATAACAACAGAAAAAAACAATGAAAAATTATTTCCAGGAAGATACCATAGCAGAAATGTCATGGGCACCAGATCTGGATCCTGACTATCTGGGTTCCAAGCCCGGCTCTATCATTTACTGTCTGTGAAATGCTTGGACAATTTCTTAACTTTTATGTGTTTCAGCTTTCTCATCTGAAAAATGAAGATAAAAATAGTACCCGTCTCCTAGTGTTACTGTAAGGATTAAACAAATGACTTTCAGTTAAAAACTTGGAACAGTATCACACAGAAAGCATTCAATAAACGTTGCTTATCTTTGTTAATCCAAAGAGTGTCATGACTTTGTTAAATTAACATTTGTTAAGTGGAACACAGGCTGCCAGATGGGTCAAAACAAGAACTGTAACTCAATGAAGACCACAAAATAAACTGAAATAGAGACACTTATGACTCTCAGGTCCTACAGGAAGTAAATCACGCACCTCGAGAGACCACACTGGGAAGTCAATGCAGGGCGTAGGCAGACAGAGGACACCACAACCGAGAACACACATTTTCATTAGGGTCCGCGTGTTGCAGGTCGAGTTTGCTCTCCTCGGTTCTTGTCCCTGCCAAAACAAAGACCTGAAAGGCAGTGAAACAATAGCAAAGCAAAGCAAAAGCTTTATTTGAATACTTCAAGTGAAGTGTGGGCCAGACTCAAGGTAGACAAAGGCCTTGATCTATTAGGTGGGAGACCTTTATATTATATTCTGGCTAGGAGGGGTCTCTGACAGACAAGATGGAGTTACTTGATTGACAGGTCCATCTATACAGCCATCCCCCTCAGTGCACATCTCCTTTCCCATGATGAGGTGTGATCTGGGCAGTTCATAGTTTTGTTCAATTGTGCCCACATTGGGATCTGGTTGATCCAGCTTGACCTGGTCCCAAAAGGCAAGGAGGTCATCTCCCTCCAAAGCCTTTGGTGTCTTCATGTGGGACCCCTTACCTGGGCAGAGTTTGGCAGTTTTTTCCTTGAACCTTATCTTCCCCTTCCCTGGCTGCTCACATCTATCTTTCTACCTAACACATGGATGGAGTGCTTTGGGGTTCCTGAGCCAATTCAAACAAAAAAGAGTAGAGATTTGATAAGTTCTGTAGAGGTCTCATCTAACAAGTGAGCAAATTAAGTGCTTGGAAGGAGGGGCAAACTGTTATCAAAAGGTCTGGTGAGGAAGTCATATCAGGAACTTACATTTACATGTGACTCTGCAGATTGTTATCCAGGACATGCACTTGCATGAGGAGGCTAGTGTCATTTTAAAGCCCCCTCAGGCTGCCTGGACAAACAAAATGGATTCCAAGGTAGCAACACACAACAGAATAAATCAATGAATTAAAAGAGAAGGTAAAAAAATAAAGTCAAAATGGGTTCTTTGAAGCTATTAATTCAACTAACATACCCTGATCAAGTAAAAAGGAGATAACACAAATTATTGCTCTTAGGAATTATAGAAGGAATATCAGAACAGATCCTCCGCATTTTAAAAGAATGATACTGAAGTATTATGAAAGAAATTATGTCAATAAATGCAATGTTTAAGTTGAAATAGATACATTTCTTCAAAAATAAAAAATTTAAAACTTACACAGCAAGAAACTGGCCATCTAAACAGCCCATATATATTAAAGAAATTGAATATGTAGTCAAAAACCTACCCACAAAGAAAACTCAAAGCAAAGCTTGCTTGACAGGTAAATTCTACTAAATATTTTCATTAAAAAAATACAAATAATGCACAAACTCTTTCAGAATATAGAGGCAACAATTCCCAATTCATTTTATGACACCAACCCAATTCTGGAACAAAGACATTTCAAGAAAAAAAAAAAAAAAACCAAAGGCCAATATCCTTTCTATACTAAGAATCTCTTAAAAAACTGAAACCACATTAATTTTTTAAAATCATTGACAAATAGGATGTATCCAAAAAATTCAAGGTTGGTTTGACATTCAAAAAATAAATCAGGAGGCGGAGCCAGGATGGCGGCGTGAGTAGAGCAGTGGAAATCTCCTCCCAAAAACACATAGAGCTATGAAAATATAACAAAGAAAAATCTTCCTAAAATAGAGACCACAGGACACAGGACAACATCCAGACCACATCCACACATGCAAGAACCCAGCGCCTTGCGAAGGGGGTAAGATACAAGCCCTGGCCCGGCGGGACCCGAGCGCCCCTCACCCCGGCTCCCGGTGGGTGGAAAGAAACTGGAGCGGTTTTTTTTTTTGGCAAGTGCTTTTTGGAAGCCTTAAAGGGACAGGGACCCCATTGCTAGGGAGGCAGGGTGGCGGAACTGGTGAGCGGGTGCCTGGGACCGGCGCCTGAGGACAAAGAATATCCTGCATTTTTCCCTGCGGGACCGGTGGGAGGGTGCCTGAGACCAGCGCCTGAGGATGGAGGAAATTGCGCATTTTTCCCCTTTTTTTTTCTCTTTTTGGCGAGTGCTTTTTGGAAGCCTTAAAGGGACAGGGACCCCGGTGCTAGGGAGGCAGGGTGGCAGGACTGGTGAGCGGGTGCCTGGGACCGGCGCCTGAGGAAAAAGAATATCCCGCGTTTTTCCCTGCGGGACCGGTGGGCAGGTGCCTGAGACCGGCACCTGAGGACGGAAGAAATCGCGCGTTTCCCCCCTTTTTTTTTCTCTTTTTGGCGAGTGCTTTTTAGAAGCCTTAAAGGGACAGGGACCCCGGTGCTAAGGAGGCAGGGCGGCAGGACTGGTGAGCGGGTGCCTGGGACCGGCGCCTGAGGACAAAGAATATCGCGCGTTTTTCCCTGCAGGACCGGTGGGCGGGTGCTTTTTGGAAGCCTTGAAGGGACAGGGACCCTGGTGCTAGGGAGACAGGGCAGCAGGACCAGTGAGCGGGTGCCTGGGACCGGGGCCTGAGAACAAAAAAAAATTGCGTTTTTTCCTTTTTTTTTTTTTTTTTTTCTGTTCCCTCTCTCATTGTTGCTGTTGTTGTTTTGGTTTGGAGAGTGCATTTTGGAAGTCTTAAAGGGGCAGGACAGGTCACTTAGACCAGAGGTAGGGAATCTGGGGATCTCTGGGCACTCTAACCCCCTGGGGAGCAGGGAGCACAGAGGCCACTTACGGAGATAAATAGCCTCCCGGCCACTCCCCCTCCAACGGGGCTCCACCATTTTGGAGGAGCAGCCCCAGCCAGGCCACGTCCACAGCAACAGCGGAGATAAACCCCATCCGGGCAGGAAGCAGAAGCCCTATCTGCACACAGCTGCCCAGCACAAGCCACTAGAGGTCGCTATTCTCCCAGGAGAGGAAGGCCACAAACCAACAAGAAGAGAAGCTCTTCCAGCGGTCACTTGTACCAGCTCTGCAAACTATCTCTATCACCATGAAAAGGCAAAACTACAGACAGACAAAGATCACAGAGATAACACCTGAGAAGGAGACAGACCTAACCAGTCCTCCTGAAAAAGAATTCAAAATAAAAATCACGAACATGCGGACAGAGATGCAGAGAAAAATGCAGGAGCAATGGGATGAGATGCAGAGAAAAATGCAAGAGCAGTGGGATGAAGTTTGGAAGGAGATCACAGATGTCAGGAAGGAGATCACAGAAGTGAAACAATCCCTGGAAGGATTTATAAGCAGAATGGATAAGATGCAAGAGGCCATTGAAGGAATAGACGCCAGAGAACAGGAACGTATAGAAGCTGACATAAAGAGAGATAAAAGGATCTCCAGGAATGAAACAACACTAAGAGAACTAAGTGACCAAGCCAAAAGGAATAATATTCGTATTATAGGGATACCAGAAGAAGAAGAAAGAGGAAAAGGGATAGAAAGTGTCTTTGAAGAAATAATTGCTGAAAACTTCCCCAAACTGGGGGAGGAAATAATCGAACAGACCATGGAATTACACAGAACCCCCAACAGAAAGGATCCAAGGAGGACAACACCAAGACACATAGTAATTAAAATGGCAAGGATCAAGGACAAGGAAAGAGTTTTAAAGGCAGCTAGAGAGAAAAAGGTCACCTATAAAGGAAAACCCATCAGGCTAACATCAGACTTCTCAACAGAAACCCTACAGGCCAGAAGAGAATGGCATGATATACTTAATGCAATGAAACAGAAGGGCCTTGAACCAAGGATACTGTATCCAGCACGACTATCATTTAAATATGATGGCGGGATTAAACAATTCCCAGACAAGCAAAAGCTGAGGGAATTTGCTTCCCACAAACCACCTCTACAGGGCATCCTACAGGGACTGCTCTAGATGGGAGCACTCCTAAAAAGAGCACAGAACAAAACACACAACATATGAAGCATGGAGGAGGAGGAATAAGAAGGGAGAGAAGAAAAGAATCTCCAGACAGTGTAAATAACAGCTCAATAAGCGAGCTAAGTTAGGCAGTAAGATACTAAAGAAGCTAACCTTGAACCTTTGGTAACCACGAATCTAAAGCCTGCAATGGCAATAAGTACATATCTCTCAATAGTCACCCTAAATGTAAATGGACTTAATGCACCAATCAAAAGACATAGAGTAAAAGCAAGACCCATCTATATGCTGCTTACAAGAAACTCACCTTAAAACCAAAGATAAGCATAGACTAAAAGTCAAGGGATAGAAAAACATATTTCAGGCAAACAACAGTGAGAAGAAAGCAGGGGTTGCAGTACTAATATCAGACAAAATAGACTTCAAAACAAAGAAAGTAACAAGAGATAAAGAAGGATACTACATAATGATAAAGGGCTCAGTCCAACAAGAGGATATAACCATTCTAAATATATATGCACCCAATACAGGAGCACCAGCATATGTGAAGCAAATACTAACAGAACTAAAGAGGGAAATAGACTGCAATGCATTCATTGTAGGAGACTTCAACACACCACTCACCCCAAAGGATAGATCCACCAGGCAGAAAATAAGTAAGGACACACAGGCACTGAACAACACACTAGAACAGATGGACCTAATAGACATCTATAGAACTCCACATCCAAAAGCAACAGGATATACATTCTTCTCAAGTGCACATGGAACATTCTCCAGAATAGACCACATACTAGCTCACAAAAAGAGCCTCAGTAAATTCCAAAATATTGAAATTCTACCAACCAATTTTTCAGACCAGAAAGGTATAAAAGTAGAAATAAATTCTACAAATAAAACAAAAAGGCTCACAAACACATGGAGGCTTAACAACATGCTACTAAATAATCAATGGATCAATGAACAAATCAAAATAGAGATCAAGGAATATATAGAAACAAATGACAACAACAACACAAAGCCCCAACTTCTGTGGGACGCAGCGAAAGCAGTCTTAAGAGAAAGTATACAGCAATCCAGGCACACTTGAAGAAGGAAGAACAATCCCAAATTAATAGCCTAACATCACAATTATCAAAAACTGGAAAAAGAAGAACAAATGAGGCCTAAAGTCAGCAGAAGGAGGGATATAATAAAGACCAGAGAAGAAATAAACAAAATTGAGAAGAATAAAACAATAGCAAAAATCAATGAAACCAAGAGCTGGTTCTTCGAGAAAATAAACAAAATAGATAAGCCTCTAGCCCAACTTTTTAAGAGAAAAAGAGAATCAACACATATCAACATAATCAGAAATGAGAATGGAAAAATCACGACAGACTCCACAGAAATACAAAGAATTATTAAAGACTATTATGAAAACCTATATGCCAACACGCTGGAAAACCTAGAAGAAATGGACAACTTCCTAGAAAAATACAACCTCCCAAGACTGACCAAGGAAGAAACACAAAAGTTAAACAAACCAATTACGAGCAAAGAAATTGAAACAGTAATCAAAAAACTACCCAAGAACAAAACCCTGGGGCCGGACGGATTTATATCAGAATTTTATCAGACACACAGAGAAGACATAATACCCATTCTCCTTAAAGTGTTCCACAAAATAGAAGAAGGGGGAATACTCCCAAACTCATTCTATGAAGCCAACATCACCCTAATACCAAAACCAGGCAAAGACCCCAACAAAAAAGAAAATTACAGACCAATATCCCTGATGAATGTAGATGCAAAAATACTCAATAAAATATTAGCAAACAGAATTCAACAGTATATCAAAAGGATCATACACCATGACCAAGTGGGGTTCATCCCAGGGATGCAAGAATGGTACAACATTCGAAAATCCATCAACATCATCCACCACATCAACAAAAAGAAAGACAAAAACCACATGATCATCTCCATAGATGCTGAAAAAGCATGACAAAATTCAACATCCATTCATGATTAAAAACTCTCAGCAAAATGGGAATAGAGGGCAAGTACCTCAACATAATAAAGGCCATATATGATAAACCCACAGCCAGCATTATACTGAACAGCGAGAAGCTGAAAGCATTTCCTCTGAGATCGGGAACCAGACAGGGATGCCCACTCTCCCAACTGTTATTTAACATAGTACTGGAGGTCCTAGCCACGGCAATCAGACAAAACAAAGAAATACAAGGAATCCAGATTGGTAAAGAAGAAGTTAAACTGTCACTATTTGCAGATGATATGATACTGTACATAAAAAACCCTAAAGACTCCACTCCAAAACTACTAGAACTGATATCGGAATACAGCAAAGTTACAGGATACAAAATTAACACACAGAAATCTGTAGCTTTCCTATACACTAACAATGAATCAATAGAAAGAGAAATCAGGAAAACAATTTCATTCACCATTGCATCAAAAAGAATAAAATACCTAGGAATAAACCTAACCAAAGAAGTGAAAGACTTATACTCTGAAAACTACAAGTCACTCTTAAGAGAAATTAAAGGGGACACTAATAAATGGAAACTCATCCCATGCTCATGGCTAGGAAGAATTAATATCGTCAAAATGGCCATCCTGCCCAAAGCAATATACAGATTTGATGCAATCCCTCTCAAATTACCAGCAACATTCTTCAATGAATTGGAACAAATAATTCAAAAATTCATATGGAAACACCAAAGACCCCGAATAGCCAAAGCAATCCTGAAAAAGAAGAATAAAGTAGGGGGGATCTCACTCCCCAACTTCAAGCTCTACTACAATAGTAATCAAGACAATTTGGTACTGGCACAAGAACAGAGCCACAGACCAGTGGAACAGATCAGAGACTCCAGAAATTAACCCAAACATATATGGTCAATTAATATTTGATAAAGGAGCCATGGACATACAATGGCAAAATGACAGTCTCTTCAACAGATGGTGCTGGCAAAGCTGGACAGCTACATGTAGGAGAATGAAACTGGACCATTGTCTAACCCCATATACAAAGGTAAACTCAAAATGGATCAAAGACCTGAATGTAAGTCATGAAACCATTAAACTCTTGGAAAAAAACATAGGCAAAAACCTCTTAGACATAAACATGAGTGACCTCTTCTTGAACATATCTCCCCGGGCAAGGAAAACAAAAGCAAAAATGAACAAGTGGGACTATATTAAGCTGAAAAGCTTCTGTACAGCGAAAGACACCATCAATAGAACAAAAAGGAACCCTACAGTATGGGAGAATATATTTGAAAATGACAGATCCGATAAAGGCTTGACGTCCAGAATATATAAAGAGCTCACACGCCTCGACAAACAAAAAACAAATAAACCAATTAAAAAATGGGCAGAGGATCTGAACAGACAGTTCTCTAAAAAAGAAATACAGATGGCCAACAGACACATGAAAAGATGCTCCACATCGCTAATTATCAGAGAAATGCAAATTAAAACTACAATGAGGTATCACCTCACACCAGTAAGGATAGCTGCCATCCAAAAGACAAACAACAACAAATGTTGGCGAGGCTGTGGAGAAAGGGGAACCCTCCTACACTGCTGGTGGGAATGTAAATTAGTTCAACCATTGTGGAAAGCAGTATGGAGGTGCATCAAAATGCTCAAAACAGACCTACCATTTGACCCAGGAATTCCACTCCTAGGAATTTACCCTAAGAACGCAGCAATCAAGTTTGAGAAAGACAGATGCACCCCTATGTTTATCGCAGCACTATTTACAATAGCCAAGAATTGGAAGCAACCTAAATGTCCATCGGTAGATGAATGGATAAAGAAGATGTGGTACATATACACAATGAAATACTACTCATCCATAAGAAGAGGAAAAATCCTACCATTTGCAGCAACATGGATGGAGCTGGAGAGTATTATGCTCAGTGAAATAAGCCAAGCGGAGAAAGAGAAATACCAAATGATTTCACTCATCTGAGGAGTATAGGAACAAAGGAAAAACTGAAGGAACAAAACAGCAGCGGAATTACAGAACCCAAAAATGGACTAACAGGTACCAAAGGGAAAGGAACTGGGGAGGATGGGTGGGCAGGGAGGGATAAGGGGGGGGGAAGAAGAAGGGGGGTATTAAGATTAGCATGCATGGGGGGGAGGGAGAAAGGGGAGGGTGGGCTGCACAACACAGAGAGAACAAGTAGTGACTCTACAACATTTTGCTAAGCTGATGGACAGTAACCATAATGTGGTTGTTAGGGGGGACCTGATTTAGGGGAGAGCATAGTAAACATAGTATTCTTCATGTAAGTGTAGATTAAAAATTAAAAAAAAAAGAAAAGAAAGAAAGAAAGAAAAGGGGGATTACTCCTTGATAGGATAAAACTATTGGTAAATCAAAGATCAACGCTTGCTTTAAATATCCTTAATGTTGATCACTTAAAGGGTGTCAGATGATCAGCTATGGAGGTACTCTTTTCTGATAATATTCCTTTCTCTTAATTAAAAAAAAAAAAAAAGCAGTTACTGTGTGCTGACCTCCAATGAGTTCTGCACAGTGGTATAGAGGGCATGTCAAAGTGTGGGTAAAGGGTCTGTTTGTTTCTATGCAGAAGATGAAGGCCTAGCTTGGATACCCAGAAAATGACCTAAGATACGATATGAGGAGGAGCTTCCGGCATCAGCACTCTTTGGAGGACTTGTGCCGGGGGATGATCATCAAAAAGCCTCCACAGGGATCCGGACGATGCTGCGGTTGTGGCTGCATCCAGCCCACCGTCTCCTGGACTTGCCATAGGAATGAGGAGGGAGATGTCTAGGCTGGCATGTGCATACAGTGAGACAACGAATTTGACCGGATCTGTACTGTTGGAACTCAACCAGGAGTTGGGAGGGGTGCAAGTTGTAGCACTCCAAAATCTCATGACTATAGACTATCTACGGTTAAAAGAACATATGGGATGTGAACAGATCCCAGAAATGGGCTGCTTTAATTTGTCTGATTGTTCAAGTACAGTTGGACAATATCCATCATATCATAGATAAATTTTCACAAATGCCTAGGGTGCCTAAATGGTTTTCTTGGCTTCACTGGAGATGGATGGTAATTATAGATTTGCTTTGTTTATGTCACCGTATTCCTATTATGTTAATATGTGTGTGCAAATTAGTTAGTAGTTTAAAACCTATACATACTTAAGGTACTCTACAAGAAGATATGTCAAAGAAATAATCAATCGTCCCATGTTTCCTGACCTGAGGTAAGAGTGCCAGGCACCTTACAGGCCTGTAAATTTTAATACCTATCCCCACCAACCAGACTAGAAAATGCTACATCTATAGCTTTTCTTCTTCCTTCCTAATTACAACCCTTAAATAGAATTCGTGCCTCATATCGAATTTACCGAGTATCATAATTCCTCCAGGTGGTAAAGATACCTCGAGACAAGTGCTGGGCATAGAAGCCACAGGGCATAAATCTGCAAAGAAGTAAAAAGCTAACCTTTTCAAACAATATGGCTTCTCTCTCTCTTATCAACTTTACATTTCCCTGTATGGCCCCGGAAGATGACTGGTTAGCCAGAGACAGGTAAGATTCCTCAAGGGAGGAACAACCTAAGACAGGCACAGTCGCAGTGGGGCCATCAGGTGAGAATTTGGGGATCAACAGAGGTGAGGCTCAGAACCTCACCCCCCCTGCTTTGAGAGAAATCTTCTGCATCCGTGGATGTCTTGCTGCCCTTGTCTAGCCTGGATTAATACTTAGTCCATAGGCACACACCTGATCATCTGATCATCTACATTTGCCCTCTTACAGCAGTAAACTATGTTTTCTACCTTTATCTTGCATCTACCTACCACTTCAGCATTTTATTAAAAATAAAAATAATAATAATAATAGAGGGAGAAATGTGGGATCAACATATAAATCAAGTACAAAAATCAAACAAATATTCATATTTGACCTGATTGTTTATAGGTCATAATGCATGATCAAAACCGAAAGTTTCTGTGATGAATGCCCTTGTACTGTTCACCATGTAAGAATTTATTCACTATGTAAGAATTCATTCGCCATGTAAGAACTTGTTCGTTATGCTTCAGAAGATTGGAGACTGATGAGAATTAGGCTTGAGATGGATTAATGATTGTACATTGAGCATTGACCCCCCTATACTGAATTTTATTGTTGTTAACAACCATTTGATCAATAAATATGAGAGATGCCCTCTCAAAAAAAAAAAAATATTTCAGCAGCTGAACTGTAGTCTGAACTGAGCAGATCAAGAATTAGTTTTTAATATATTATTCTAAGAGTATTGGTTGTGTTCTTAAAATTAATCCCATTCATTCCAAACAATATTTGAGATTGATTTTTTATCTCAGATGTACAGGTTTTACATCTATTAAAACAGCTTCCAAACTGTTAAAATGCCTCCAATACCTAGAAGTTTGGAGATGTGTATGTTTCATATTTTAATAATTTGTATAAAGTATTGAATAAAAATCCTTGTTCTTCAAAAAAAATAATAAATAAATAAATAAATGCACATCTGTTTCTGGCCATGATGGACTTAGAGGAACTAGATTTACTCTCCTGCATAAAACAAATAAAATATAGGCAAAATACATGAAACAATGGTTTAAAGTCACTAAACATCAGGAAATAAAGAATAGAGATTTCTTGAGATTGAGGATGGGATGAATGAGACAAGCTCTAGGATTGGACTGTATCTTAAGTCTCTGAAACTTTCCAGGAAGAGAGACCCCAGGCAGAGACCAGGCAACACACCGAGTTGGGAAGACAGCACAAAGGGTCCAAACACTTAAGGCAACAAGAGCTTGCTGCAGAATAACAAAACCTAAGAGATCGCCAATGGGTCACCCGTGTGTATTCAGCAAAATACTGATCAGCAAAGACACGTGAGGAAACTACCCAAGTCCAGGGAATAACTGACCTGAGGTAAGAGTGCCAGGCACCTTACAGGCCTGTAAATTTTAATACCTATCCCCACCAACCAGACTAGAAAATTTCAAGATTCACAGGGCATTGGGTAGAATATATAGAAGGTCTTAGGTAAGTAATGGAAACCAACCCTAAAATGGGCATGGTTCAAGAAGTCTTAAAAGAAAGACCCAAAGAATCAAACTGTTGCCAAGTAATCTGATGGCTTCCCAGAACAACACTCAAGTATATTTACAGGAATATAAAAATACAGAATGCAACAAGATAAAACTAATAACTGGCATGAAATCAAAATTTTCCAGGCATATAAAAAATAGGAAAATATAACCTATAATGAGGAAATAGTTAATTGAATACTAACTAAAAATGACACAGATTATAGAATTAATAGACAAGGACATTACAAGAGTTACTATAAATGCATTCCATATGTTGAAAAAATTGAGTAGAAACATGAAAAATATAGAAAACATCCAAATCAAGCTTTTAGTGATTAAAAATGTAATGTGTGTGGTGAGAATTACATTGGCTAGGATTAATTGCACATTAAACATAACAGTGAAAAATAAGATCAGTGAACTTGAAGCTATGGATACTATTCAAAGTGGAAACAGAAAAGAGAATCTAAAAAATAGAGCATCATTGAGCTGTAGGGCACCTTCAAACAGCCTAGCGTATGTGAAATTGAAGTTCACAAAGAATAAGAGAAAGAGATGGGACAGAGAAAATGTTTGAACAAACTGTGGCAAAAATTTTCTAAATTTGATAAAACTATAATCTTTCAGATCCAAACAGCTTAAGAAAAATGAACAAACCCAAGAATAAGAAGCATGAAAAACTACACCAATGCGCTGCTCAAAATCACTTATATATAGAAAATACTAAAAAGGTACACTACAGAGGTACAAAATAAGATCGATGGTAGATTTCTTATGGGAAACAATGCAAGCAAAAGACAGTGAAGTAACATCTTTACAATATGAAAGAAAACTGTCAATCTAGAATTCTATATCCAGTGAAAGTATCTTTCAAAAACAAGGGTGAAATAGACTTTTTTGGACACAGAAAATCTGAAAGAATTCACCAACAAATCCATACCATAAGAAATGTTAAAGGAAGTCCTTTAGTAAGAAGGAAAATGATAACACCTGGAAATACAGATCTATATAAGGAAATGAAGAGCACCAGAAAGGGTAACCACTTAATTGACTATATTAGATGTTTTTCTTATTTAAATCTCTCTAAAAGATAACTTACTGTTAAATAAAAGTAACAGCAATGTACTGTGTAGTTTATAGCATATGTAAAGTGTATGGTAACAGCACAAAGATTATGGGAAGGAAATGGAAATATACTATTTTCAAGTTCTTATACTATATGTGAAATGGTATAATACCACTTGCGAATATATTATTATAAGTAAAAGATGTACACTATAAACCCTAAAATGAAATTAAATTGGAAAACAAGTAGTTGTGAAGGGAAACATGAAAAAATGTTCAATCCAAAAGAAAGCAGAAAAAGAAAGAACAAGAAAAATAAAACAAGTAAGACAAATAGAAAATAAATACCAAGATGACAGGTTTAAAGCTAAACATATCAACAATCATTCTGATATAAGTGGTCTAAATATTCCAGAGTTTGCCAAACTGAATTAAACAAAAAAACCAAGTCCCAACTAAAACACTGCCTACAATAAATATTTGTTAAATATGAAGATGTGAATAAGCTCAAAGTTAAAGAATGTAAAAAGATAAAATTACTAATAAAAACAAAAGTGCAGTGGATATATTTATATCAGACAAAATAGGTTTCAGACCAAGAATAAAAAGGGACATTTTGCAATGATAAAGGAGTCAAATCATCAAAAGGATATAATAATTTTAATGTTGATAGACCTAATAACAGAGATCCAAAATATATGATGCAAAACTTATAGACTACAAGGAGAATTAGACATACACACACATTTATAGACAGAGATTTAAACACTCCACTCTGAATAATAGAAATGAAATTACACAGAAAATTAGGATAAGGATAGAAGAGATTTGATCATGGATGAACTTCAAAATAATTCTACTGTATGAAAGGATACAGATAAAAAACAAGTACAAATTGTATGATATAATTTATGTTAAAGTAGAAATTGGAAATTTCAAACTAAATGTATATATTATAACGATCTCAAATCAATCTTCTCAGTTTCCACCTTAAGAATCTAAAAAAGTAAGATTTAAAGTTGAGTAACTTAAACAAAAAGAAGAAATACTATCAAAAGATGATATTACCAATGATATTAGGTACATTAAAATAATCATCAGGGAAATTTTGAGCAACTTATGCCCCTAAATTTGTCAAATTAGATGCAGCAAACAAAAAATCTGAAAGATACAAACTACCAAAGCTAACTCAAGAAGAAGTAGAAAACCTGAATAGTCCTATATATATAAAAGAAATCAAATGTGTAGTTAAACACCCTTTGTCCAAGAAAACTTCAGACCCAGAAGGTTTTATTGGGAAATTCTACCAAGCATTTAAGAAAGAAATAATGCCAACACTACATAATCTCTTTCAGATAACTGAAAAGAGGGAATACTTCCCAACTTATACCAAGACCAGCATTACCCTGATACCAAAATAAATGACATGCTAAGAAAATTGCAGAACAATATTTTAGTGAAATTTTAGCAAATTGAATCCAATAATATATAAAAAAGAACAATATACCATGTTGAAATGAGCTTTACCCCCTTGAATGCTATGTTGCTTTAACATCAAAAATCTGTCCTGTAATTCACTTATTAACAAACTAAGAAAGAAAAACCATATTATCTTTGCAAAATAGAGACACAAAGTATTTGACAAAATACAACATCCATTCTGACAAAAATCACTCAGCAAAGTAGGAATTGAAGGGAATTTTTTCAACCAGATGAAAAGTATCTATGAAAAACTTATAGCTGAGATCATACTCAAAGATGAAAGAATGGAACAAGACAAAAATATCCACTTTTATTACATCTACTTAACTCTGTACTAGAGTTTCCAGTTGGTGCAATACAGAGTATAACAAAAGGCATACAAATCAGAATAAAAGGCAAATAAAACTTCTGATTATCTGTGCCTGTGTAAAAATTTGATGAAACATAAAAGTAAAACAGAGCTTTAGCAAACTTTTGGTATGCAAGATTAGCATACAAACATCAACTGAATTCCTATATTTTCGAAACAAATAATTGGAACTGAATGTTCCAAATACCACTCACTTACAATGGCACAAGAAAATACTAAATATTTACAGATGAATCACACAACAGATGTAGAAAACCTATACACTGAAAACTTGGGAACACTATTGAGAGGAACTAAAGAAAAACCAAAACAAATAGAAAGACACAACATAGGCATTAATCAGAAGATTCAATATTCTTAAGATATTATATCTCCCCAAATTGATGTACATATTCAAGTCAACTTCAATCAAAATTCAGGTTTTTTTGTAGAAACTAGCAAGCTGAAATTCATAAAAATGCATATGCAAATGCAAAGAACCTAAAATAGTCAACAACATTCTTGGAAAAGAAGAGTTGGATATTTAACATTACCTGATTTTAATACTCTTAAAAAACTTCTTCTAAGATTTCTTTTAAGACTTCTTAAATAATCAAGAAACTGTAATATTTGTGTAAATGTAATCAATAGATCAATGAAGAAATAGACCCACACATATATATGCACAACTGTTTTCCACACTGGTGCAAAAGAAATCCATTGAGAAAAGAAAAGCCCTTTCAACAATTATGCTGGAATAACTGAATATCCATATTCAAAAAACAAACTTCAATCTACATCATGTACAACATGCAAAAATTAATTCAAAATGAATTACTGACTACATTCCTATCAATAATCACCCTAAATGTAAATGGACTGAATGCACCAAGCAAAAGACAGAGTCACTGAATGGATAAAAAAACAAGACCCATCTCTATGCTGCCTACAAGAGACTCACTTTAAACCCAAAGGCATACACAGACTAAAAGTGAAAGGATGGAAAAAGATACTTCATGCAACTAAAAGAAAGAGAAAAGCAAGAATTGCAGTATGTGTATTAGACAAAATGGGCTTCAAAACAAAGAAAGTCACAAGAGACAAAGAGGGACACTACATAATGATAAAATGGTCAATCCAACAAGAAGATATAACCATTATAAATATCTATGTGCCCAACACAGGAGCAACTACATATATGAAACAAATACTAACACAATTAAAAGGGGAAATAGAATGCAATACATTCATTCTAGGAGATATCAACACTCCACTCACTCTGAAGGACAGATCAACCAGACAGAAAATAAGGAGACAGAGGCACTGAACAACACATTAGAACAGATGGACCTAACAGACATCTACAGAATACTCCCTCAAAAGCAGCAGAATACACATTCTTCTCAAGTGCACATGGAACATGTTCAAGAATAGATCATATACTAGGCCACAAAAAGAGCCTCAGTAAATTCAAAAAGATTCAAATTGTACCAACCAGTTTCTCAGACCACAAAGGTATGAAACTAGAAATAAATTATGCAAAGGAAATGAAAAATCCCACAAACACATGGAGGCTTAATAACATGCTCCTAAATAAACAATGGATCAATGACCAAATAAAAACAGACATCAAGCAATATATGGAGACAAATGACAACAATAATTCAACACCACAAAATCTGTGGGATACAGCAAAGGCCATGCTGAGAGGAAAGTATACTGCAATACAGGCCTACCTCAGGAAAGAACAATACCACATGAGCAGTCTAAACTCACAATTAATGAAACTAGAAAAAGAAGAACAAAGGAGACCCAAAGTCAGTAGAAGGAGGGACATAATAAAGAGTAGAGCAGAAATAAATAAAATAGAGAAGAATAAAACAATAGAAAGAATCAATGAAAGCAAGAGCTGGTTCTTCAACAAAATAAAAAAAATAGATAAACCCTTAGCCAGACTTAACAAGAAAACAAGAGAGCCTACACACATAAACAGAATCAGAAATGAGAAAGGAAAAATCACTATGGACACCAAAGAAATACAATTATTAGAGAATACTATGAAAAATTATATGCAAACAAACTGGATAACCTAAAAGAAATAGACAACTTTCTAGAAAAATACAACCTTTCAAGCCTGACACAGAAAGAAACAGAAAATCTGAACAGACCAATTACCAGCAACAAAATTGAACTGGTTATCAAAAACCTACCTAAGAACAAAACCCCTGACCAGATGGCTACTCTGCTGAATTTTACCAAACATTTAGTGAAGACCTAATACACATCCTCCTTAAAGTTTTCCAAAGAATAGAAGAAGAGGGAATACTTCCAAACTCATTCTATGAGGCCAGCATCAGAATAACACCAAAATCACACAAAGATATCACAAAAAAAGAAAATTGCAGACCAATGTCCCTGATGAACATAGATGCAAACATACTCAACAAAATATTAGCAAACTGAATTCAAAAATACATCAAAAAGATCACCCATCATGATCAAGTAGGATTTACTCCAGGGATACAAGGATGGTACAGCATTCGAAAATCCATC
Organism: Manis javanica; assembly: GCF_040802235.1. Taxonomy (NCBI): domain Eukaryota; kingdom Metazoa; phylum Chordata; class Mammalia; order Pholidota; family Manidae; genus Manis; species Manis javanica. Next base: position 110,292,427 of record NC_133160.1, read on the forward strand.
AACATCATCTACCACATCAACAAAAGGACAAAAACCACATGATCGTCTCCATAGATGCTGAAAAAACATTTGACAAAATTCCTATACACTAACAATGAACTAAAAAACAGATGACAAAAAAACATTTTTTGACAAAAAAAATCCATTAATGATAAAAACTCGCAACAAAATGGGTATAGAGGGCAAATACCTCAACATAATAAAGGCCATATAAGACAAACCCACAGCCAACATTATACTTAACAGCAAGAGGCTGAAAGCTTTTCCTTTAAGATCAGGAACAAGACATGGATGCCCATTCTTCCCACTTCTATTCAACACAGTATTGGAGGTCCTAGCCACAGCTATCAGACAACACAAAGAAATAAAAGGTATCCAGATTGGCAAGGAAGAAGTTAAACTGTCCCTTTTTGCAGATGACATAATATTGTACATAAAAAACCCTAAAGAATCCACTCCAAAACTACTAGATCTAATATCTGAATTCAGCAAGTTGCAGGATACAAAATCAATATGCAGAAATATATGGCATTCCTATACACTAACAATGAACTAACAGAGAGAGAAATCAGGAAAACAATTCCATTCACAATTGCATCAAAAAGAATAAAATACCTAGGAATAAACCTAACCAAAGAAGTGAAAGACCTATACCCTGAAAACTATAAGACACTCATGAGAGAAATTCAAGAAGATACCAATAAATGGAAACACATCCTGTGCTCATGGATAGGAAGAATTAATATTGTCAAAATGGCCATCCTGCCTAAAGCAATCTACACATTCAGTGCACTTCTGATTCATATACCTACCAACAGCATTCTTCAATGAACTAGAGAAAATAGTTCTAAATTCATATGGAACCACAAAAGACTCCAAATAGCCAAAGCAATCCTGAGAAGGAAGAATAAAGCAGGGGGAATTACCCTCCCCAACTTCAAGCTCTACTACAGAGCAACAGTAATCAAGACAATTTGGTACTGGCACAAGAACAGAACCATAGGCCAATGTAACAAACTAGAAAGTCCTGATATAAACCCAACCATATATGGTCATTTAATATATGATAGAGGAGCCATGGACATACAACGGGGAAATGACAGCCTCTTCAACAGCTGGTGTTGGCAAAACTGGACAGCTACATGCAAGAGAATAAAACTAGATTACTGTTTAACCCCATACACAAAAGTAAACTTGAAATGGATTAAAGACTTGAATGTAAGTCATGAAACCATAAAACTCTTAGAAGACAACATAGGCAAACATCTCCTGAATATAAGCATGAGCAACTTCTTTCTGAACCCATCTCCTCGAGAAAGGGAAACAAAAGCAAAATGAACTCATGGGACTACATCAAACTAAAAAGTTTCTGTACGGCAAAGGACACCATCAACAGAACAAAAAGGCATCCTACAGTACAGGAGAATAGATGTGTAAATGACATATCTGACAAGGGGTTAACATCCAAAATATTTAAAGAACTTACACACCTCAACACTCAAAAAGCAAATAACCTGATTAACAAATGGGCAGAGGATATGAAGAGACACTTCTCCAAAGAAGAAATTCAGATGGCCAACAGACACATGAAAAGACACTCCACAGCACTAATAATCAGAGAAATGCAAATTAAAACCACAATGAGATATCACCTCACACGAGTAAGGATGGCCATCATCGAAAAAAGTAAGAACAACAAATGCTGGCGAGGATGCAGAGAAAGAGGAACCCTCCTACACTGCTGGTGGTAATATAAGCTAGTTCAACCATTGTGGAAAGCAATACGGATCCTCAAAAAACTAAAAATAGAAATACCATTTGACTCAGGAATTCCACTTCTAGGAATTTACCCTAAGAATGCAGCAGCCCAGTTTGAAAAACACATATGCACCCCTATGTATATTGCAGCACTTTTTACAATAGCCAAGAAATGGAAGCAACCTAAGTGTCCATCAGTAGATGAATGGATAAAGAAGATGTGGTATATATACACAATGGAATACTATTCAGCCATAAGAAAGAAACAAATCCTACCATTTACAACAACATGGATGGAGCTGGAGGACATTATGCTCAGTGAAATAAGCCAGGTGGAGAAAGACAAGTGCCAATGATTTCCCTCATTTGTGGAGTATAACAACAAAGCAAAACTGAAGGAACAAAATCGCAGCAGAGTCAGAGACTCAAAGAAGGAACTAGTGGTTACCAAAGGGGAGGGGTGTGGGAGGGTGGGTGTGGAGGGAGGGAGAAGGGGATTGAGGGGTATTATGTTTAGTACACATGGTGTGGGGAATCACGGGGAGAACAGTGTAGTACAGAGAAGGCAAAAAGTGAATCTGTAGCATCTTGCTGCACTGATGGACAGTAACTGCATTAGGGTATGGGTGGGGACTTGATAATATGGGTAAATGTAGTAACCACATTGTTTTTTCATGTGAACCCTTAATAAGAGTGTATATCAATAATACCTTAATAAAAATTAAAGAAAAATAATGGATTATTGACTTAATGGCAAAAGCCTATAATTATAAAACTTCTGAAAGAAAACACACAAGAAAGCTTTTTGACCTTGTGGTAGGCAAAGCTTGTTTAGCTACAATAAAAGAATAACCAATGAAAGAATAAAATAATAAACTGGACTTTATTAAAATTAGAATTTTCTGTTCTTCAAAAGATGCTGTTTAGAGAATGAGAAGACAAGCTACAGGTTAGGAGAATGTATTTCCAAATGATATAGATGATTAATAAAAAAAATTTGTACCCAGAATATATAAAGGCCCTCAAAATCCTTAAGAAAATGAATAACTCTGTTTTTAAAAGGAAGATTTGAACAGACACTTAGCCAAAAAAGTTATACTTATATAACTTATTATATATTGATATATATATACTTATATACATATTATACATATATATGAATGGCAAATGAACACATGAAAAGATTCTTAACATTGTCAGTAATTAGAGAAATGCAAATTTAAACCACAGTCAGATACTCCTATCCATCTATCTGAAGGGCTATGATTAAAAATTAAAAACACAGATTGGCCATACCAAGTATTGGTGATAATATAGAGAAACTGTAGAAACTGGAACTCTCATACAGTGATGACAGACTTATGAAATAGTACAACTCTGAGAAACAGTTGACAGTTTTCTTTTAAGGTTACAATAAAATCCAGCCATTTCTCCCTTAAGTATTTACCCAGGATAAAGAATGTATCTATATAAATATTTGTTCACAAATGTTCATAGCAGCTTTATTTTTAATGGTCCAAATTGGAAAGAATCCAAATACCCATCAATGGGTGAATAGACAAACTATGATTTATTCACACAGTGGAATACTATTCAGCAACAAAAATGATAAACTATTGATACATGCTACATCATGGCTGAATCTCAAAATAATTATGCTGAATGACAAAATGAGAATAATCTATATGACCTCATGTATATAAAATTCTAGAAAGCACAACCTAATGTACAGTGACTAAAAGCAGATCAATAATTGTATAAGGATGAAGAAGGTAAGGAGAGCTTAAAGGAAGAGCAATGGAAAACTTGTAAGGACAATGTATTTCTATATATTAGCAACAAACAATGAAAAGTAAAAACTAGAAAGCAGTATCATATACAATAGCATCAAAAATATATAAAATACCTAAGAATTTTATTGAAAGCTATAGGAAACTTCTACCCTGAAAACTAAACATTTATGATAAAAATTAAAGATTTGAATAAATGGACAAATATATCATATGCATAGATTTCAATCTTCAACATTGTTGAAAATGCCCAAACACATTTATACATTCAATTAAAACACTATCAAAATCCTATAAGTCTTTTATTAATCAATTCTAAAATTATATGGAAATGCAAATGACTTAGATTATACAAAATAGTATTTTAAAAGGACAAAACTGGAGGATTTACACTAGCTGATAAAGCTGTAAGGACTGTGTGGTATTGGATTAAGGATAACATGGACAAATAGAACAGACAGTCCAGAAATACAACCACACGTATCTGGTCAATTGATTATCAAGCAAGGTGTCATGTAAATTTATTGGGGAAAGAAAAGGTTTTTGCAAATGATACTGGAACAATTAGATACATATGTGGGAAAAAACCCTCATCTCCTACCTCACTCCATGCACAAAATGTGATGTGAGTATAACATAGACCTCCACATATATACTAGAACCATAAAGTTTCTAAAAGAAAGCATAAGACAAGATTTTCACAATCTTAGACTTGGTAAAGATTTCACAGAAAGAACAAACAAAATGACTAGTCATAAAAAGGAATATCTTGTCCTTTTAAAATATGTAATATTATTAAAAAATCCTTTTATCACCCTCCACATTACTGTTTCTCCACTCCCTTCTCCAGTATAGTAAGCTCTGTGTAACACATTATTGCTGGTAATGATGTCACTATAGTGCTAGTGGTGGTGGTGGTGGCAGGGACAGCACGTGGGGTGTGTTTTTAGCACCAGCAGTAGAGGAGAAAATAGTACTAATAGAGTACTGTTAGGGAAGGAAAGAGAGGAGGAAGAAAAAAAAAGGAAAAGGAGGAGGAGAATTTAGTTATTCCTTTACTAAAGGGCAAATATGAGTAAGTCCCATTTCTCATTACTTCAAGCAAGGCCACAATAAACATCCTTGTGTAAGTCTCTTTGTGCACATGAGCTAGTACAGCTTTAGAGGAGAAGAGTGGAATTTGATCACAAAAATTGTTCTGAAAGTGCTTACATCTAATTAGAGTTTACAAGTAAATAACGTATTAAGAAAACAAAGAAAAGGCTATAGCTCTGTAGCACCACTGAAATTGATTTATTTCTTAAAGAATAATAAATGTGTGGTTGTGGTTTTGAAAATGCCCACAGTTTAGTGGAAAACAAACATATATACAAATAATCATGTAATGATGGAATAAGAATTATTGCATAGGTATGTAAAGTTACCCAGAGTAAAAAGGAGGAAATTGTCTAAGAAAGTCAGGGAAGGTTCACACACACAAAAAAATGGTATTTGAATTGAATCTTTAAGAACAAATAATCTGCCAAACTAAGAAATAGAGAAACAGGAAAAAATCTTGGAAGAGGGAAAAAGGACAACATATCATCCAAAGGGTGGCTGCAACTCTCTCTTCAGATTCCATCTGAATATAGGTTTCCCAATAACTTCAGGAAAATCACAATGTTAGCCAGAGCTGAAAATACTCTTCAACAAACTTTGCATTTTATAGATGATGTATCTGAAGCCCAAGCCCAGGCTGACTTTCCCAAAATCATAAGGCTATTGGTGGAAAACTCAAGGGCGCATTCAAGTCCACCTATTTTTAGTCCTCTATTTTTCTATACAGTGAGCTGCCTCTATGAAACAACAAGGAGGGTTAAAACAAAAAAGGATTACAATTACTACTGTAATAAATACCTTTTATCCCAAATACTTCAAGTTCAAATAAGTAACACTATTTTCAAAAATTACCTGAAGGTAATTCTCTAGCCCTACAAAATTTTACAAGTTCTTTTGATTCAGACTATGTTTTGTTGTTCAACATGGTTCTTTCAGTCTAATTTTTAAATACTGAAAATCCATGAATACAATGTAGAATATTTCCAGATTTGTCAGAATATTATTAGTAAATGGAGATTAATAAATTATTTACAAAATCAAGAAATTACATATTGAACACCCACTATATGTAATATATTGTATGTAGGTACTCTGGACCATACTCTAGCACATATATAGCACTTATAGCAATTTGGCACCCATTACCTACTCTGCAGTTAATTTGTGTTAATTGTTTAACTCATAAAATATAACATCAAAAATATCTGAATTTATATTCTGCCTCTACTTGCTATGTGATCTTAGACAACTAATCAAACCACTCTAAGTTCTGATTTCCTCCTCTATAAAATGAAGTAATAATATTAGCCAGTTTATGAGTCATAGTGAATATTAAATAAAGTGAATTCAAAGTCATCAGCATATTGCTTGATACCTAGTAAGTGGTCATCAATAAGTATTGGGGGACATCATCATAATCACCATTTTTATCATCTTCATCATGCCATGATCTGTCTGGGTCTATGTCTTAGCTTGGGTTCTCCAGAAAACAGAGCCTGCATCAAGATTAAGTGCTGGTATTTTCTCTAAGGATATAAAAAACAGGGCAGTAAAAGTGAGGGACAAAGGAAATGAGGCAAGGAAGGACAGGAAGCCATGCAAAATGACATGTTACCCTGCTGGCTACTGCTTCACAAGGAGTCATGAAAAACACAACAGATCCTTCCGCAGAAGTATCTGCTTAGCCACACACGGCTTCTTCCGATGAGCTACACGGCTGTGTGGTTGGACTCGCCCATGGGAAGGAGGAGGAAGGGCACAGGAGTATTTATTTTCTCCCTCCCATCTTCAGTTTCCCATTGGTCAAAGCTGGCTCCATGGGAACCACACATCACACTTTTGGGTTGTGTTTTTGAGCCCTTTAGATGGCACGTAAGATCCCAGATACCGCCCCCCCCACCTGTATTATGGGATTTCTTTCAAGTCTAAAAGTGACGAGAGGAGTCAGAACCTCCAAGTTGTAGCCAGTAAAACTGACTGCACTGCAGCAACCACAGACAGTGACAGTGTGCATCACTGTCAAACAACTGGTTGCATGGCCTGGGAAACATGCAGGCTTAGGGAATGTGAGGCAGAACGTACGATCTGTGTCAGATACACTCTGGTTCTCACATACCAACAGACTAAAATTAGAGACCTCTAATAAAGGTGTTTTAGTCAGGTTTTGCTGCAATAATGCTGTATAACCACCAAATTTCAATGGTTAAAACAAAGAACATTTATTTGTACCTCATTAGTCTGCAGATCAGCAGTGAATTGGCTGGGCTCAGTTGCACGCAGGGTGGCCCATGATCAGGTTGGTTTCTTGTATGTGATCCTGGGACCAGGAAAAAGAAGTCCCACTGGCTGCCTATGGCATGTTCTTCTCATGCAGATTGCAGGAGCCTAAGAGAGACCAATACAAACTTGCTATTCCTCTTACAGCCTTGGCTCAAAGTTGGCATACTGTCACTTCCGTGAAAAACAGCAATGATAACTCACAAAACTCAAGCTTATAATTCGCATTCTTCTTTTAAAATCCCTAAGAGTGCCTCTAGTAAACCAACCCCCTTAACTGATATTTTCCATTTCTTCAGGATAATCTGTATTTATTAATACCTAAACTAGTATGGGTTATTATTTTAACTCATTTGGTTTCCATAATCACATTCTGAATCCTTTGAGGTATCTCTTCTGCTAAGTCATTCTCCTTGAACTAAAATTTGATTATTAAACACAACTTGAATTTTACTTATTAGCAACACCATTTGTTCCTATTAACACCCCCAGAGACAAAGGACATCTAGAGAAAAGTAGAACTCCAAGTACTATGCATTCATGAACTGGAATTAAAAGTTCCTAAGCAATAGGGTTCTTGATACCAAGAATAGACTAGCTGTTCCCTAGCCTTCTTCCAAGCCCCATGTGTTTGCTTAGCTTAACACACTAAACTTTTTTTTTTCCACTACTGCCAGTATTGCAAAGTCAAAATAGCTGTGGAGGAACAAGCTGTTCTGCCTCATGTCTCATCAACATTCTTTGCTCAGTGTATCAAAACACAGGGAGCACACAGAGCAAATCCATCAACTCCAAAAAGTTCCCTAGCAGGGATTTTCTTCCTGTGAAATGATCCACAGCTGCCTACCAGCACAGCAGAATAAAGGTGGGTCGCCTATTGAAATCCCAATCAAGTCATAGCAATTATGGATTTAAACTCCCATTTTGTCACTGGAGAAATCAAAATCTGTATGTTCTGTAGGCCTGCATGAACTAAGACCAAGATTAAAACTTGCAAACAAGTTTTCTTTCCAAAAAACCAATTTAAAATTATTAGGGAAGTTATATCCCTGATTCATTTAAAAATGTTAGTGAATTAATATTCTAACCCAAATCTCCTTAATCACCTAGGATTTTAATTTCTAATCACAACCATACTGCAAGCTGTCCTACACCAAATATATAAGATGAGCCCACTTAAAGAAACTAAAAAGAAAGTTTGATAAAATGATCAAATCTATTACCAATTAGATCAGTTCAGCTAATCAGCTTTGCCTTTTAAGAGAGGAAAAAAATCAATAGGAGAAAGATTAACATAGTTGTTCACATTCCAACATACATAAAATTGAATATTCAATATGAAGTCTTTCTCATCTTCATGATCTTATAATTAAATTAATATCTATCCCAATGAAATAGTTTCTATTTGCACAGTTAAAACAAATGAAATTGTCATTTAACATGAAAATATCTCAGAGTTAAAAATTAGGTTAATATCTGAACTAATACTATTAAGTACAATTAGTAATTAATAGTTACTGTAACTTAAAAATGAGTCACAATAAAAATAGCCAGTGAGAATATTTTCTAAAAAGTAGTGATTTTTTTGAGCAGAATACTGGCAAGAAGTTGCCTTTCCAATAAAAGCCAAGACTATCTAAACTACCACTCCCTTCTACCACTGCTTCTACCTTCCTGTAGCATAAAAGGAAGGTCTTTTCAGTGCTCCTTTCAAATGGTGCAGTCGACAGTTTGCATAGATAGGTGGGAAGATAGCCACATGACCCAACATTCTAGCATGCAAAAGGCCAGAGGAGAAAGAGCTGTAAGAAGAATAAAGCAGCAGGAAATACATTCAGTCTAAAATTTGAGCCATTGCAGACAGATAAACTGATCATTCTCTGAAAGCAGAGGTCATGCCTAAGGCAAAAAGACCAACTCAAAGTGGATTATGAGAATTGGAACTTACTACAGAATTACAAGAGAAAACAGTGAGAAAAAAAAGAGATAATAAACAAGACAGACATAATCTTGTCCCTATCCTCTTCTTGCTCTAAAACATTTCACTTATATTTAGTAATGAGGTGTTAAGAGTCAACACTAGAGCCTCATACTGAGTATACCAGAATGCATGCTTTTCTTTACATTTGCTGTCATTATGTGGAGAATTCTCTACTTGTTATGATAAAAGGCTATGATGCTAAAATAAAAAAAAAACTAACAATACAGTGACTTCAAAGAAAAAGTTTGTGTCTTTCATCAAACAGCTTTGAGGTGAACAGTCCAATTTGGTGGGGCAGTTCTGCTCCACCCTGTCATTTGAGGCTTCAGATTCCTTCTTCCTATTGTCCCACCATCCCCAAGAGCCTCTGTGCTGCCTGCGCAGTTGCAGCTGGATCACCAGGGATTCTAGCTGGAGGAAAAGGGAAAGCACGAAGAGGCACATGCACTGCCTTCAGGACCAGGATAAGAGTTTAGACAGGCATTCTATTACTGAGAACCTAATCAAACCCAAATGCAAGGGAATGTGGGAAATGTGGTCTAGCCTCATTTTACAAAAATCACTGTATTGGTGGGTCTCTTAAGAGCAGCAGCTTTTCTTTTACTCTAATTACTGGGCACATAAAAGAAGAAAACAAATTTTGTTGGACAACTAGTAATCTCCTATGCATTTCCAAAGAATGGCATGAAAACAGACGACTTAAGAATCTATATATGAAAAATTATTTCTGTTCACAGTCTGGTCCTAAATTATAAGGGGAAAAATATCAGTGGAAGGAATTACAGAGATAATCTAGTTTAAACTTCTAACACATGAGAAAACTGAGGGCCAGCAAAGTGAAACTGCCTGATCAAGCAGCTGGTAAGAGAAACAAGACAGGAATCCATGTGTACACATTGTCAGTCCAATGTTCTTCACAGTCTGGCATGAGTCAGCTAAAATATGCACTTGCCTAAGTCATCTGGGTCTTCTAGATAGTTTATCAAGAAATTTGAGCTCCAAAGTGGATATTTTTCCCCACCAACATTAGGTAGTTTGGCTTACTAGCCAATTCAGAAGTCTCAGATAACTCCTAATGCTATATTTTATATTTTAATATAAATAATTTATGTGTAAGAGGAATTTGGAAGGATTTTTAAATACCATTCCCTAGTACAGGCAGAACAATTTTGAGATAATAATCAGTTTTCCCCACCCAGTATTTCCTTTTCACTATATTCTTTCTCCATTCAAAAGTACAACATCTTGTTCATTAACTCAAGAGAGGAATATAATGGTAGAAAGCAAAGTAGGAAAGGACATACCTTTCTGACTCTTTCTGTTTCCTAGGCCTAGGTTTCTCAACAGTGGTACTATGGATATTCTTTGTGCCAGTAATTCCTTTTTATAGGGGCTATCCTCTGTATTACAGGATATTTAGCACTAGATACCAGTAGCACCCCTCTTGCTCCCCAGTTGTGACACCTAAACATATTTCTAGACATTGCTACATGACCCCTGGGGTGGGGGTGGTAAAGTTACCTGCCGTTGAGAATCACTGACTTAGGCCATTTAGGAGAACAGAAATGAATCAAGACATAGACAAAAGATCTCAAATTAAGCAGTATGAGTAAGCAAGAATTTGCCTGCTTCCCCAAATCCCATCTTCAGAACAAGGCTTGAAAAATATTCCCCAATCTTAGTGACAGAAATAGTGACAGATAGGAAACAATGAGAAATGCATCAGTAACAGACTCTGAGCCATTCCTTGGGCCAAGTCCTTAAAAGGTGGCAACACCCTCCTGGATAGGTTTGTGAGCAAAGGTTCAAGAGCAGAGGAGGTTTGCAGTCTATTGTCCTAGTAAAGTATTGGGAGGCATCATTATGCCAGAGAACAAATAGTTGCAAAGCATATCTACATAAACCACAGTATGAAATGAGAGCAGCAGAATAATTTCTGGTCACTCAGGAGTGGCCCGGAAATAGTAGGGAAAATGGCAGACCAAAGGGGCCATATAGATGGGAGCAAAGGTCATCTCTGCAGCAGCCAGAGAAACCCTGATGGTGGACCAGCTGCTGGGAGACAGCTTAGACATGCCATTGTTGCTTGGTGCTGTTAAGAAGCTGATGGTCACCCCCTATCAACATCACATCTTGCTGCACTTACAGGAACTCTAGAGAAAGAAGACAGAGTCCCCAGATTTTATGAGGTTCATTTTCTGATACTCCAATTTAAAAGGGGGCTTTAGATTAGATTCCTAGGGTTGCCATAATAAATCACCACAAACTGGGTAACTTAAAACAATAAAAGTTCATTTTCTCACAGTTCTGTAGGTTATAAGTCTACATTTCAGATGTCAGCAGGGCCCAAGTATCTAGGGAAGAATTTTTCCTTGCCTCTTCCTTCCTCTTTCCTTGCTCGCAACTTCTGATGGTTGCCAGCAATCCTAGACCTTCCATGTAGATGCATCGCCCTCATCTCACCTCCACTTTCACGTTTCTCCTGTTTGCATTCACATTTCCCTCCTCTTATTAGGGACCACTCAAAGCCAGTATGACCTCACCTTAAGTTGATTACATCTGTAAAGACCCTATTTTCAAATAAGGTCACACTCACAATTCCAGATGGACATGAATTTGGGGGGGTGGGGAAGATATGCTTTAACTCAGTTACAGGTTGTATATAATAGAAATTAAGCAAGCTTTAGAAAAATAAAATTATATCTTTAGCCTGCCTGAGTTTTTGGCTTATAGTTTGTACTAATTATAGGCAATAAAGAAAAAAATGTATAATTATAACAATAATGACTAAATAGTATATCCTAGTTTTTGTTAATAAACCATTTCTGTACTGAGGAAGATTTAGATTCTTCTTTCAGCATAAAAGACAAGTGTGTCATAACATGTGCTAAACCATCCACTGTAAAGGAAAATACTGTCACATATAATTTGTACTTAACTTGTACTCACATATAATTTAAGGTACTTAAAACCTTTTTTGAAAAATTAACTAACGAGTTAAAATAGAGTATGAACAACTTTCACTTCAGTTGCTTGTAGAAACTGTTCTGCCTCAATGTGTTTTTTTTCTTTTGCAAAATTGGTCAAATGTATCACAGTACTAATTAATACTAAAAGAAAGCACTCAGGCATCATATGCAATTTTGAGCAAGGAAAAAAAAGAAGAGCAAGAGGCAGAAAATGGTTTTATCAATAAAAACTACACTCATATAACTAATAGATAAATTCCAGAATAGGCCCACATATATGCAATTCATATTTCCTTCCGTTTTTATCCATATCATTAAAATAATTGTACAGAATAAGAAAACATTAGCAATACACAGAGCCGAATTTGATGCAGAAAATTCTGATGGAAAGAGCACAGACCTGTTTTTTGTCTACATATCTATTTGCAGAGGGGAAGAGGATCTCTAAGAAGATAAAACTGAAGGAAAAAAAATCACCATTCCCCTACCAACAGGCAGGCTGGATGGTGTTGATAATCATCAGGCCAAGTCACCCTGAGAGGGGAGCATGGTAAAGCTGCTTTCTGCACTCCACCCTGTCCAGCACATGACCACCGCCTCTACCATCAAAGACATGTACATTTGCTGCACATGAGCACAAATTATATAGAGAAGATACGGTTGGTCAAGAAACATTTTTTGAGTGCCTACTGTGTACTAGGCCCTGTTTTACCCTGTGGTAAAAATTGTTGTCAAGAATGGCAATGACATGGGAAAGAATCAGCCAAAGGAGAGGGACTACGGAGACAGTTGGGGGCACTGTTGCTTGGCAGTGACCCTTGGTTCCATCAATATTAGCTTAGTGACTGGGAATGAGACAGGGTTGGAAATACTGACAAGGTTAACATTTCAGTTGAAAATGAGCCCCACAAACATTTCTAGGACTTTTCTTCTCCCTTACATCCCCGATCATGTCATTGTATTGTTCTAATCGCACAACCTTTTCACCAAAGGGAAAGGAAATATAAAGAAATCGCTGAGGTTTGTGGAGACTGTGTCATTTGCTAAACCCTAGATAGGATTCTGATAATATTTAAGACAAGTGAATAGCAGGAAGCAGAGTTATTTAAAATTTCTCAATCACATTTGTCATTTATTTTGTGATAATCTATCAGTTGGTAGGTTGTTGAAAAATGTAGCAACCCAGATCAATTTTTAATATATCCAAACATAGCATCTAGATCAATTACCACAATCTAATTGTTTCATCACCCAGATGTGTCCTGGTACCTGTACTAAATGGTAACGTAAGATAACCTCCTACTCACAGGGAGAAACATAATTACATGATTTATTAATTTATCTGTCTATCCAGCAAACCAGCCAGCTAGCTAACAATATCTATTGACTACCTATTACAGGCAGACATTGTGCTAAACAATTAGGGATATAAAGAAGACATGACCCCTGTCCTCAAGAAAGTCTAATAGTATACAGCAGTCTCAAAGGTGTTTTATCAGGAAAAAATTTCAGTACATATACCCAATACCACACATGTATGTCTCCTTACTTATAAACTATAAACAAATAATGCTGTACTAATAAAGTATGTGTATATACGATAAATAAAACAATACTGCTATATTCCTATAGTAAATATCTATAGATAAAGATAAATTATTTCAGACAAATACACACAAAAATTGAAGGTAAAAGGAGTGAAATTTAAAATAAAATAGTTCCAAATAGAGTAAAAGAGAGAGTTCAGAGGAAAGAACCAGACTCTTAAGTCAGTAACATCAGGGACAGTAACAAGAAGACAGGCACTTCCGTTTGGTACGACTACCCCTAATGTGCACAGTACTCCCTGTGGAACCATCCACTGCTTACGCCAGAATGACCTGTTCTAGCATTACAACTGTAGCATATAACAATTCAAGGTGTGAGAAAGTAATGTCAGCTAGTCCCACATAAATGATTTAGAATATGAGCATTGAGAATCGAGACTAATAATTTTGCTTCAGAAAACCCAAGACCACCTTAGTTTTAATTTCATGTGGAAATTCAGGATACTGACTGAAGCTTAAATAGAAAAAACCATATTACCCACAAGTTCTTTTTTACAGTCATTAATAATTTAACAATGAAAAGCCAAATTCTGCCACATTATTGGCAACCATCCTTGTATCACTAAAAAGAATGATCTTATCATTGACAGATGCTAAGACTCAGTGGTTTGAATCACACCATGTGTTATAAATTAAAAGGGCTAAAATAACAATAATGCTGATCTGGAAAAGAGAAGAAGAAAAACAACTGTTAGTAGCTGCAGGATAACATTTAAAACTAACCCACACATATTAGCCCCAAAAAAGTTATGCATAAAATTAGATAACATTTTAATCCAGAGTGCATTGAGCAAGTCTAGGTCCACTTTGCAAAAAGCTCTCAATGGAAAAAAGAATCCATGCTATGTTTCTATTTCTATTAAAAAGATAGAGATAAATTTACATATAGGAAAAACTTAAAGTATATATATGGAGCTGTTAACATTACTTTCGATATGGGACGTAGCTGGAACACAGGAAACTTTACATCTAAGTTTGAATTTTATGAGAATAATTTGCTATTCCTCTGATCAGGAAAACAAAACTATATTAACTATTTTTAACAAACAAACAAACAAATCCTATTGAAAGAAATCATATTATGGTATAATAGAAAACATACTGAACTAAAAATCAGTAAACATGGGTTCAAAAAATCAATGCTGCCCCTCACCAGCCCTGAAATAAATGGCGGTGGTGGTAGTGGTTGCTGTTATAGCAACAAGGTTCAATCAATTGACTCCAAAGGCCCCTAAAGTTTGCCCAAGTTCCCTCTGCGGAATTCTGCCTCTTTCACGTAATATTGTGTTCCAGCAGTGCCCCCTACCTACCACATGACGCATTACACCCTACTCAAAGGATGTTTTTTCCGCCGGTGATAAGAGTAATGCACGTACTAAAAGCATCATCTAATGGACTTTAATCTTTGTAAAGTCCTCCTAGACTCTTCCCCTAGCCTACAGCTAAAGGATAGGTAAGCAAAACTGCCTGATGGAAGATTATGTGTATATTGAATGGTCATCTCTGGAAAATGAGACTACGTACAACTCAGCCAGTGATCCCGGAGTCTGCTCTGCTGCTGAATGACTGCTCTAGACCTGAGCAGCCCTGCGTTCTTGCCGTGCATCTACCTCTAAATGTACTGCAACAGAACAAGTCCTTTAACTCTCTGTTGGGGAGAACATTCCAGGCAAACATGTAAAAGTGAGGCTATCTTTTCTTGCCGCACTGCATAAGGTCTTATAGAGTGATTCATGGGTGGCTGGTTGAATTTTATTTCAGCAAACATTTGACAAGTGCTGTTATGTGCTAGATATACTACACCATGAGCTGGATATGAATGTGATATGGCTCCTTGCCATATAATGCTTAGTGTCTCAAAATGGTATATGAATGGAAGTAAAAAGTACACATTTTCACTCATAGGTTCATTACTTCATGTTAATAGATGAAGAACTCAGACCTTGTCTTCAGGGAGCTTACTTATTAATATTTGTTTTATACTGATTTATAGGAACAGAAGTGGGAGGTGGGGTTTTAAAAATCCATTAGTAAATCAACACATATTTACTAATCATTTACTACATCCTAGCCACTAGGCTTAAAGTCAGAGATCAAAGAAGATGAATTACTTCCACGAAGCTGATAGGAAACAAATTAGAGAGCAAGGCAGTCCGTGCTCTGCTCAGTGACTGGTGAACCACCTCTTCCTCGAGGATTTGGAGAATTTGTCCCTGAAGAAGGGCTGGATCAGATCTTGAAAGATCTTTTGCTAGGTAAAGAACAGAAGAGAAAGGAGATGGCCAGAAGTACCACTAGACACAAGGAGTTGGGGGAAGGTAAGCAGGAGGTCCTGAGTGTACTGGGCAGTGGGGACTTCATTAAAATGTACCAAGCTCTGGGGGACTCTCAGATCATCTTTAGTGAATAAAGGCTCTGGCAATAAACTTTAATTGAGAATAAGAATGTGGGAGATCCCCTGAAGATATCCCCAAGTGAAAAGAGATAGCAGCTGGAGTCTAGAACCAAGTCAGACTTCTAATCTGTGTGCTGGGAACTGCCTCCTCCTGAGAGCCCTGTTTTCAGTAGTTCTCAAACTTTAGTGAAGGAAAGAATCAATATGGTTTCTTATAAATTCTCCAAAATCTGTTTCTATAGTTGTAAAGAGAGGGAGGTCTAAGATTTTGCTTTCATTTTTTTCTTAATAAGCACTCACGATTCAGATGCAGATGATCAATAGACTGTATGCTAAGAAGCATTGCCTTAGAGTTTGCCCAGGGGTCTGATGAAAGAGGTAAAAATTCCACAGTTCTGAGATATGAAACCCTAAATGTTTCAAAAGTGTACCAGAAAATTAGATGCTGTCACTGGATGTGATACTCTGTCTCGCCAGAGCCACATACAGAGCTGCAGAGATAGAAAAGTTTTACACATCTGCCCAGAAGCATCAAGAGAATGATAAAGCCTAAAAGGGTGTTTTTGTAAATACCACAGGATAGTAATAATAAAGAACACTGTTTCTGGGCATGCTGTCATTTCTGCTTTACAGTTCCACTCTGTATCTGTATGTTCTGAAGGGCTATCATCAGCACCGGCTATTGGCCACACGCTGGAAGGAGAAGCTGAGGCCCACCTAGTGGGGGTGGCGGAAGGGTTGGGAAAGCTGATGAACTGTGTCTCTGCCCAGGAGCCAGTCAGATTTGGCTTGATAGGTATTTCCCCAAGCTCAGTCACACTACTTCCTCTTAAAGGGGGAAAATAAGTCAGAAGTGAGGTAGTAAGCGCAATTCGAAATGAAGCACAGGAGAGACAAGGAGCTTTTCATCCATCCATCTTCTGAGCTGAAGCTGCCTTTCAAAAAAATTCTTTATTTCAGCTTTCCTGAGGAAAACTGGACAACAAATTATATTCTTTAAGGTTAAAAATAAAAGGTTGAACAGCAAAGCCATTCAAAAGTTATGTAAACTTAATCACTAAGTTTTCTATTAAGAACATTTTTTTAAATTTAAACAACCAAGCTGATTCATATTTAGGAACTTCAACTCAGATATTGATAATAAACTGATTTTTCTCTTTAACCTTAGTATACCAACTTTAAAATCACTTGTTGCTTAGCCCTATCTCAGAGTTTAAGTCCAGTACAGGTCTCAAGGGGTAACATTCTGCAGGAAAAGAGTGACATCTGCAGGAATATCGTGTCACTACATGGTAAAATCCACAGGAACTCAAAAATTAAACAATTCGCCGGGGCACAGATTACATACTCAGCACACTGACTGGCATACACGAAACTCTCAACAAATGATCACTGCTATTTGGGTGATGGTGATGGTCGTGGTATATGATTTTGAAATAAATTTCTTGAAATAAAAAAAAACAGAAACAACAAAAAGGCAAGGAAGAAAAGGACCGAAGGCTATTCAAATAATTCAGTTCATTTTGTTTTTCATAGGAACCCTCCCAGACAGATAAGAATCTATACTGTTTTTTAAGACCTTCTAGAAAGAAATTCCACAACCTCCACATCCATACTATAGCCCTACAATCTTTAGCAGGGCCCAGCTTAGGTCCCACTTAGTTAAGTATATAAATTTAGTTTGAGGAACTCTCACATCTCTTCTTCCAGAATAGATACCACTCCCATTTTAGAACATACATCCCTTCATCTTCTCATTAAACATTTATTGTGTACCTACTACGTTCCAGGCACTGTTTTATTTAACTTGTGGAACAATGGTGAACTCAATATACTTCCTGTCATTGAAGAGTTTATAGTTTGCTGATCCTGCAAGGCTTCAGGGTGCTCCTGCATCCTTCTCCCTCACTGTCTCCCACCTCTTTTTTAGCTCCTTATTCATTCTTCCTTTTAAACACTTTATACTAGGAACTTCCCATAATCTTCCTCACTCCTAATAAAATTAAACAGCCTGTGCTTCATTTTTTCAGGGTTCCAATCTAGGTAGAAATTCAGGTAATCCAGTAAACTATTCCATGCCAGTTGGTAATGGATTGTATCACCAAGGTAATCTGCACACGTTTTAATGGGGTCTTTCTGAATATACAATAATCATTTAGACCTTTGTGTTGGACTAACAGAGACCAAATTCTGAGTTAAGCAGGGCTTTGTGGGGCAGCCCTACTTCTCCCATGTGGGACCCAGTCCTTCAGAGAGCACAGCCAACCTTGAGTTTTAGGTTTTATGCCACTGTTTAAACCAATTTCCTTATTGGCCTCAACAGCTGGAGAACATATACCAAATCATCTTTTACTGTAGAGTATCTCCTTTAAATTCCTGATAAATGTTAAGTCTCCTCTCATTCTTCTCTGTGAAATAAACAGACTCTCTATAGTAATCCAAAACAGCCATTGAAAAAATGCATAATTATCAATTTGCATTTTTCATTTTTATGCTTATTTTCCTAAATTTTGCAAAGCAAATAGCCAGGTGATAAGTTCAAATCAGATACAAGATGACTGATAGACTACTATTCCTGCACACTATAAGATGTTATTTCTTCAAGTAGTTTTCCTGACCTGTGCTCTTGGCCATTCTGCAAGTTGATGTTTGTTTAGGATTCTGGGCTCTGTCAGAGATCTTGCTTTCTGATAGCATTTAATTACTAAAAATAAAAATACAATAGTCCAAATTAAGAAATAAAATTCCTTCATTTAGTTGAACTGAACTGTACTGGATGTGTATTCATTACCAAGAAATAAGAAGATACATGGTTTACATCCCAAGGTATCAACTTTTTCAATGAGGCAAAAATTGTTTTTCTTTATACTAACACCTATCTCTAAGATGACCTCTTAAGAAGGTCAATGGCAGACTGCACTACCTACCCTTGAATATATCCTTGGATCTGACTGGATTTTACTTATTCTTTCATATCTGGACAAGAAGCAATCTGTAACAATCTCCTACAAACATGAACAAAATATATAAATAAGTCTTGGGAATTTATTCCCTGGTAGGTGCAAAGCCTTAGGAAACTAAAAATGCTATAGGAGAAAGGAATTGAACATTTTGATGCCTTTTCCATGACAGGTATTTTGTATATATTATTTCATTTGATCCTCTTAATGGACCTGTCAAGTCATTTAGGTTGTTTAGAATGATCTTCATCTAACTGATGAGAAAATAAAGGCCAGGAGAGATTTTGCAACTTACTACTAATTGATATTTTTTAGATTTATCCTCATGTTCATCTGGGTCTACAGCACACACTCCTTCCTTCCATGACACCTAAAGAAATTTAATTCTGAGTGCTGGGTGTGAATTTCAAATGAAAAGACAGATTTGATACTGAAATGAGACAAGTTACCAAGGCAAGCACTCCAGTGGAGCACAAGAAAAAATAGAAAAATAATTTAAAGGACCTGTGGTTACATATTTAATGGGCATTAGTGACTAACAAATTATCATTTGTGGGGGCTTTTAAATGTAATTTTCAAAGTACAGCCATTTAGAGATTAAACATTACAGTGCAGTGTCTGTACATCATTTGTGAGAAATCAAACCTCACTACTGCTATAAACGGTTTAGGCTAAAAACCCTGGCTCCCTGAGTAATGAAGAAGCTTATCCCAGTTAAGCTTTATTGACTTCTGCTCTGTAGAATGCTGCAGAATGTCATTCTTGTGTCTGATTGGCTGTGCAATTAGTAAGAACAGATTTGATCCTAATATTCACTCTAAAGGTAATGATGCAACATTATTTGCTCATTCCTTTATTCATTAAAAATGTACTGTAAAACATTTTGGCATTCCATATAAAACCAAGTATGCAACTGCCTTATGACTATGACTCAACAACTATATCTTGGGGCTTTATCCCAAATAAATAAATAGTTATGTTAGGACAAAAACCTGCACACTAGTGTGCACAGCAAGTACATTCATAATAGTCCCAAATGGGAAATAAACCAGATGTCTTCTGACAGGTGGCTAATTAAACACAAGGTGGTACATCCATACTGCAGAATACCATTCAGCAGTAAAATGGGATGAACTATTCATATACACAACATGCTGGATGAATCTTCAATGAGTAACACTGAGTGAAAAAAGCCGATTTCAAAAGGTGACATACTGTATGAATCCATTTATATAAGATTCTCAAAATAACAAAATTATAGAAATGGAGAAGAGATTGGTGGTTGCCGGGGGTAAGGAGGAAGTGAGAGTAAGAGTGAAGTAGGTGTGACTCTAAAAGGGCAACAGAAGAGATTCCTGTGGTGATGGAAACAGCCTGTCTCCTGTCCATATCAGTGTCAGTATCATGGCTGTGATGTTGTTCTAGAGTGTTCCCACTGGGGGAAACTGAGGGAAGTACACAAAGGCCCTTTCTCTATGATCTCTTATAATTACATCTAAGGCTTCAATGACCTCAAAAACTTTATTTAAAAAAAAGATATTGAACACCTAAGGCACTGGAAATGCAAACAGAATGAGGACGCCTTAAAGGACACAAATACCTACCAGAAAGAAGGTGATCCCACTACAGTGTGGTCAATCCAATTCTACAGTCTGCACAGACGCTGAGGGGACCCAGAGGAAAAGCACCAAGCCTGTGTCTGGAACAGGGATTGCACAGTTTCCTTGAAAATGTGATGCTGCTGCAAACCTGAAGGATAAGTGGGAGTTATCCTGGCAAAGGAAAAAGAGAAAAGGGTCGAGGGCAGTCCACAGAGGGGCAGCAGCATGTGCAAAGGCAAGGAGATGGGAAACAATGTGGCATTTTCAGGGAACTGATTAGTTCAAAATGTTGTGTGCGTGGCAGGTAAGGATGCTGAGAGAGACAGAGCTCATCTCAACCCGAAGGCAGGGTCTAGGTCTTGAAGGTGTATTGTTTTAAAGGACTTGAAGTATATCCTGTAGGGTATGGCCAGAGATTACAGGCTTGTCTGTCTCTCTGTTTATAACAACAAATAAGATTTAGGTTTTAAAGTCCATGGGGTTGAGATTGGGTGGTAAATTGAAGGTGAGGAACAAAAGTAGTCAGTGAGATATAAGGATATAAACATTTAAGAATGAAGAAAAGAGACAGATTTGAGAGACTTAACAGAGACATAATCTAACAGTATATGGTGATTGTTTGAATGTTGAAAGGGAGGTGACAGAAGAATCTAGGGCATGATTATGAGAGTAGAACTAGGATGACGCTCCCCAGCCCAGAGCAGACATCCCTGATTAATAATTATACGCCTTATATCCCAGGTCAGCTGGTCCAGGAGCCACTACTTAGCCATCAGGTTTGGCCAATGAGTTGTGCTTATTTTGAACCCCTTACCTCTTACCTCCTGAATTTCTAGATGGATGGTAGTGCTGTCCATAAAAATGGGTGAAACAAGAATTGAAAAGAAAATTTTTGAACTTGGTTGGAATGTCCCTGAGTTTGAAGGTCATAAGAGACATCCAAGTGGAAACATCTAATAAGAATTGAATATTTAGCCGCATAGCTCAATAGGGAATTTCGGGAATCAGTAGCGTATATGTGGAAATTAAACCATAGAAGGGAGAAGAAAAAAAGGATCAAGAAGAGAACCCTTAGGAACATGGATATTTAACAGATGGATAAAAGAAGAAGGGACCACGAAAAAGACTAAGGTAGCATGTTAAGAAAAATAAGCAGAAAACCAGGAGAGCATGGTTACTGTAACTGAGGAAGAAAAGAAAGGATAATTGGTCAGCAAATTAGTGC
Organism: Manis javanica; assembly: GCF_040802235.1. NCBI lineage: Eukaryota > Metazoa > Chordata > Mammalia > Pholidota > Manidae > Manis > Manis javanica. The sequence goes on from NC_133160.1 coordinate 110,314,088, forward strand.
TGCAGATAGGTCAGTACAATAAGGACTACAAAGTTCCTATTGACAGAGACTCAGGAAATACGGTGGTGATCGTGGTATCACAGATGTTGAGATCTCCACAATCCTTACACAAAAACAGAAGAGCTATAGCAAAACAAAAAAGTGCATGAAAACAAATTTACAAAAATCAATAGAAAATATGATATTCCTATAAACCTCATAATATGAGCAAATCATAAGACTCATACACAGTTGAACTTTGAACAACACAGGTTTGAACTGCATAGGTCCACTTATGTGGATTGCTTTTCAATAAATACATTAATGCTGATGGACAGTGATTGTAATGGGGTTTGTCGGGGGGGACTTGGGGTAGGGGAGAGCCTAGTAAACATAAATATAAATAAATAAATAAATAAATAAATAAATAAATAAATAAATAAATAAATAAATAAAAACGAATAAACAAATGAATATTGAAATAATGAATAAATAAATACATTGGAAAAATTTTTCAGATCAGCAACAATTTAAAAAAACATTTTTTCTCTAGTTTGCTTTATTGTAAGAATACAGTATATAACACATGTAACATATAAAATATATGTTAAGTGATGGCTTATGGTATCGATGAAGTCAATAGGAGGTTATTGTTAGTTAAGTTTTGGAGGAGTCAAAAGTGATACATGATTTTTGCCTGCCCAAGGAGTCAGCACCCCAATCCCTGTGTTGTTCAAAGGCTAACTGTACTTTTACTGGAATATATGCTGGAGAAAGCAGAGGGCAGTGACAGGACATCTGCAGACCTGAGAACAGAAGAACTTCAAAATAGCCAAGAGAAGGGAAGTTAAAAGTGGAAACAATAAATGCAGGCTCCTGCTTTGAGAAGTGTGGCTGAGGATGGCAGGAAAGAGAGAGCTACAGTTTTAAAATAAAACAGGGCAAAAAGAGAAGTTTTCTTCCTTTCTTTCTTTTTTTGCTTGTTTGGTTTAAAATGAAAGAGACTTCCATGCCAAAGGGAAAGGAAAAATGGAGAGGGGAAGGTTGGAGATATACTTGAGAGAAAGACAACTGACAGGGCAAGAGCCAGAAGGAGACTAAAGGGAATATGACACAGAAAATAGGTAGCAGGTTAACCTTAAATATGCTTAAAGATGGAGGGCTGGTGGCAGAAATTTGAGTCAGTTCCCACTCCCTGATTTCTATTTTCTCTGTGAAATAGGAAGGAGGTGCTGATTTAAGTAGTGGATGGGAAGCATAAGTTACCCAGTGAATGTTTAAAACATACAAAGAGGTGTTGAAATTTCCATAGAGATTATAAACAGAATTTGTAGAGATACCAAACCATGTCCTTTCGTTATTTTCTTCAGCAACGTGGGTGAAGAATTTTAAAAGATTTAGTTAAATTGATGAACTGTTTGATATTCACTCGTTTATTCAGATCAGCCTAATTAGGCAGGGGAATTGAAATCACTGGTGAGGAATTGGTTGAGGTGATGGGGAAGTAAAGAAAAGAGAGTACTGACAAAATGGGGCTGAGGCAGGAAATAATTCCAAGGCTTAAGAAGCTGAGTGAACAGGGATTAAGGGATGAAAAAAAAAGATTTAGAGAAAAGATAATTAGTTCATTTTTAATACTTCTGGTTTCTATGTCCAGTTCAACATGTGAATCCAGATGGATGGAAGGATCTGGCCTGAAACTACAGATCTGGGAGTCATCAACTTAAAAATAGTGAACTGAAGCCATGAAAATACATAGAGTAAAAATAGACTAAAAAAAATGAAGAAAGAACTGTGAAAAACCCCCTGGTTTAAAGGTCAGGTGGTGAAATAACAGCTATAAGTTTCCTGGAATGGACAAGCCAGAAAGGTAAGGAAAAAAATCCAAGTGAAGGTTGTCACAAAAGTCCAGAAAAGAGAGTTTAATGGAGAGGTCAAATGTCAATGCAGCATAGATTTACAAAGATGACTGTCTAAAAAATATCTTATTCATCTTCATCTTAGTGTCTAGGAAAATGTGTGGCACATGGTTCAGACTCAATAAATGCAAACTTTCATGTTGTGTATTCCAATACCTGCAAGTCTCACTCCAACATTGTTTAAGAGTTGTAAAAAAAGGATGGAGGGAAGAAGAAGGAAGAAAAGAAGGTAGGAAGGGAGGGAGGAGAATGGGAAGGGAAAAGGATAAAGAAAAAATGTCTCACTTACCCCAGTGCTCCTTCTGTGCAGCCCCCACCTCTCTCCATCCCAGCTCACTGAAAAATCATCCTATAAAACAAGGCACAGTCCAAGTTTTCCCAAATCACATAGGCTTGCAGGATATGTGCAGGATATGACCCTGACTTACAGCAACAGTAAAAATTCCAGGGTTCCTGGCTCTTGGGCCCACATGGGAATGCAGGGCTTCAGCACCTTGAGACTCCCCCTCCATACCACACCCTCCTGACCCCCGCCCACCAAAGTGTCTCTAAAACCCAGAATATGTCTCAAGGTGCACATGATGGGACACTGCCATTTTTCCACTATGTCTTGCTGGGTGGGTCACTTACCCATCCTGTCTCTTCAAAGGCACTGAGGTCTGCTAGCTGCAGCTGTTGATCCTCTACCTATCACCAGGCACTGGAAACCCCACCAGGTGTCATTCCCGCACCATGCATGCCACTGAAGCCTTCTGTCAGGCAACCTGACCAAACAGGCAGAGCACTCAAAGTGTCCAAACTCCATGGCCATCTGTGGGGAGTGTGCCCTCTCTCCTTTGTGTTATCACCTAGTAAAGGTGCCCCAAAGCAGTATTGCTCCTGCTTCCATTGTCTTACAGACTTGAGTGTAAGAGCTCTTTCAACTTTTTTACTTACCAACCTTTTTCTCTTTGGGATTCAGACATGAATCATTGCAGTATCTATTGTTTCACATTTGTCCACTAATTTCATAAGTGGGGTTAAGTGATTCATGTTTAAAGAGTTCTTAATTTAAAAATGAAGCCACATGAATGTATTAGAGAGAAGAGAAATGGGTTATAAATTATTGAAGTCAGTCCAGAAGTCATTTTGCAACAGGTTTCCTGGGTACATTATTGATAATCAAAGCACCATCATTAAGAACTGCCATTCTTAGTTCTTCATGCTGGTGTCCCACTGTTACTGTAACTCAGCTACTTTCTGCATCTCTGACCATCTCTGACCATCTCCAGGCATCTTTCTACTTCTGTTTCAGATGCCAGGCTAGAGGCTATCTTCCCACATCTCTAGGTCAAATTCCCAAGAAATTAATTGATTGTTCAGCTAATTACCATTCCTCTTGTATGGACATTTGTGTCAGGGCATTTCATGGGCCATTTATGCACCTTTGAGTTAGCAGTGGCCACAAGGTAGTGCCATGTGGTACCAATAAGAACACATGCAGAAGGAGCCTCCCAGGTGGGATTCAATGGGAGTGGCAGGCACTCTCAGGCATGATCTTCCTCCACCTGGAAATGAGAACTCCTGTACACGGAGATACTGTACTGGGTACACAGTAAGCTCTCAAATACTAGTTTTAGCTCCACAACTTAAAGAAAAAGTTTCAATTGCTTTATTTGACATTTAAGTCCATTTAGGTTATATCTCAATTTATCTTTATGATTTTATCTATTAGTGTATCTTCCTTTCAACTCTAATAATCAAATCTAATAACATTTGTTGAACGCTAACAATATTCCCGGCCCTTTTCTAGGGGTGTTACACAGATTCATTCATTCAATCCTCACAACACCAAGTACCGTTATAATCTCTATTTTACAAATAAGAAAACGGAGACACAAAGAGGTTAAGTAGTTGCACAAGGCCACACAGCTTGTAAATGGCTAAACAAGAATTCAGACCCAGATAGTAGGGCTTCAAAGCCCAAACTTTGACTAAGCCATTCTGCTTCTCAAACATTAACTAGTATTACTAACGTAAGAACAAATAATAAGTATCATGAGCGATTTTTGTATTCCAAACAATGAACTACGGATTCTACATACGTGAATGCAAAATTGATGTTTTGCCCTGTTGCCCTTACAAATAAGCATTTGCATCACAATTCATAGCCAGCAACAAAGGCTGTGTAACTTTTCCTCTAAGCTCTGTATTAGCTGCACCCCTATTTACAGTTTGTTCCTTCTACATTATTCAGTCAAACGGATTTTTTCATTCCCACTGCAATTTCTCCATCAGCCTACAAAATGCTTAGAAGGGTTTCTTTTCAATTTCAGGTATTTGGGGGATTTTCAGTTGTTATTTATTTCTAGTTTATTGTGGTTAGAGAGCATAGTCTGAACGGCTTCATGTTTTGAATGTGCTGGCGTTTTACGGCTTAGCATATGCTCGATTTTGGCAAATGTTCCAAGTGCATCAGTTTTCCACTATTTACAACTACTTCAAAGTACTGACCTTAGCTTAGAAAACCCCGAAGGCTCCTTCTGACATGTGTGTGAGATTCTAAGCACAAAGTAGCCGCTGAAGAGTTAGCTCTAGTTCTTACTTTACTTTCCGTAAGCCCTTTTCTTTTCCCCCTGATTTTTCAAAATTTAACCACTACCGCTTCCAGTTAAAAACAGAAAACGAAAAAGTCCCGTATTAGCCGGTACGTTCCCGGGCGCTGGTCACCGACGAGGCTGGCAGGCCGGCCGCAGTCCCACCGGACACAGTGCCACCCGCGCGCCGCAACCCCAGGGTGCCAAGCCAGGCCGGGAATGAGGGGCGGGGCCCGCCGCAGCGTGTTGACGTCAGACAGGGCTGCGACGCCACCGGGTCCGCCGCGGCGCCGAGGGCCGTGGCCGCTCTCTGAGCGGAGCCGGGCCTGGGCAGCGGCGGGGCCGTAGGACCTCGCGCAGCGTCCGCGGGCCGCAGGGCTGGGGCTGCGGAGGCGAAGCCCCCTCCCCGGGGAGGCGGGGCCTGGGCGAGCTCCCCGCGGGGGAGAGGCGGCCGCCGGGAAGGATGCATCAGAAGCTGCTGAAGAGCGCACATTACATTGAGCTGGGCAGCTACCAGTACTGGCCAGTCCTGGTGCCCCGCGGCATCCGCCTCTACACCTACGAGCAGATCCCCGTGTCCCTCAAGGACAACCCGTACATCACTGACGGCTACCGGGCCTACCTGCCCTCCAGGCTGTGTATCAAAAGGTACAGTCCGGCCGCCAGCGTGGGGCGCGCCGGCGGCTCCTCGTCACCTCAACCCTTTTTGTCTGGTGTCCCTGCTGCTTTCCCCGCTTTCTGCGTGCCTGTCATTTCCTGGCTGCTCCATCCTTTTCATCCTTTTTTAACCCCTCTCCCCTCTCGTTACCTTCACTCTTCCCTCGAGGGGATACTTGATCCAGAGAAGAATAATGATAGTAAGTAACAATGATGATAATTACCAACTCTCCTAAAACGCTTTGCTGTTTACAAATGGCTTTTACATCCCTTATTCCATTTGGTGATTACTGGGATACATGTTGGAATAGACCCCACTGACAATGTCTCAGCCATACTTGGCCCCGTGTGTACCATTTTTAGAGGAGCCCTATGGAAATTCAGATGATTTGGGCCAGATGAATGTCTATATAATAGGAAACAAGTTCACATGCCATATATGTATTGAGAAACCCGTGATTCACTCATTCAGCAGATGGAACCCCTGATAGGTACCAGGCACTATACTGGGTCATGAAGAGAAAAGTAGACATGGCCCTTGTTCTCATGAAGCTGCTCAAGTAGAGCCTGGGTGACACACATTAGAGAGAGAACTACGCCATTACATAACCATTGTGGAAAACACTGTACAGTGAAAGCACTATAGCAAAGGGAGCCTATAACGGGCACCATTGTCCAATAGAGCACCATAGAAGCGTATCTAATAGGGGAATTTCTTCATCATCTAAATCTTTAAAACCGAGAGTCCTTTAAAAGCCTGGGGTTAAAAAAAACAAAACTGAAAAATCAGTGTTTTAGTTCTTAGAATAGCTGTTAAAATTCACTGTATGAACTTAAATATAGGACCCCTCTTTAAAATAATTAAGATACAGATGTTGGCCAGCTTCAGGTTGCTGTATTGACAAACGCCAGGGCCGGGATGTGGGCTTCCTAGTCGCTTAAAGCAGTAACCACGTGTCTGAATGTTGATCTTCGTAGCAGCATGATCTTTCCCCAGATCCTCTTGCCGTCTTTTGAAAGTTTTCCTGTGACTCGCCGTCACAAAGTGACATCACTGTCCATCCCAGCTGGGTTTCAGTGGATGGCCAACAGGACTTAACAATGTGAATCCTAAACATTATTTTCCTCCCTAATGCCTCCTGTCCACCCTGTTCATAAGTTGTTACACTAGGTATCAGAGCTCTGGATGTGAAGTTCCACAAGGATAGAACAGGTAGCGAATTGCCTTTAACGTTTTATACCCACATAGCAGTCATCTTCTGCATTCTGATGTTAGGATCATAATCTTGTGGATCAAGGAGTGAAAATACAGTGCTTTAGATCCTGGGCTGTCAAATCAAAAAAGACTTGGGTATCCAGATCTGCCACTTAACAGCCGTGGAAGCTTGAACAGAAGTTAACCTCTTTGAGCCTTATTTTCCCTATTTGTAAAAATGAGTGTAATTGTAATATCTACTTCAGAAAGTAATGAGAATTAAGTGAGATTATGTATATAAAAATGCTACACAGGGCCTGGTGCCTAATAAGCACACAGTAAATGGTGGCTTGTTATCGTGATCACCGATTTCAAAGCCTAACAGATGATAATGATGGAGATGATTATTGATTTTGAAGGTGAACAGAGTATGGGCCTAATTTCTCACAGAATAACAGCAGATCCTCTACTGGGGATCTTCCAGATGCTCTTTCCACCTGCTTCATCTTTTCCAGGTTTGGTGTTTGCCTTCTCTCTTTTAGCTGTCAAGAGTGATCAGGACAGCTTTCGGATATAAGGAGAGGTTTTTTGTGTATCACTACTGTACTGGCAGACCATGCCAAGGTCTTGGACGAACATGCCAAGGTTGTGCCTCTGAGTTTAGTTAATAAGGTTATACTGGGTTTCACAAAATGAACAGTTCTGAGGCAATAGACAAAACATAATACTAATTATCAGAATAGCCCTGTAGTTATGTTCTCTCATATTTCTGCATCCTTCCCCTTGGCCCCAAACATAAGTAGTCTTTCTGCTTGATGCTTGTACAGGATAAATCTGAAATTCATGGTACAAGATCCAACTTAGTTCTGATGATCATTTGATAGTGTGAGATGCTGTTAAATTTATGTACAGAAAATGGGAACTGTGGTGACTGCTGAAAATTCAGTCGATTAGTTATACACTAATCCTTACTAATAAGGATTCTGAAACAGTGAAGGTCAAACACTTAATTTAAACAAAAATTTAATTTAAACAAAAAGATTAGATTTGGCAAGAGAATTTTAATCTTTAGTCACAGTGTCACCTTTTGATGTATACTCAGTGAGTCCTACCCACAGCTGGAGAAGTACTTCACAAAATTCAGGAAGGAGCTAGAAGAGACTTGCAACAGCATTTAATCCAGCCCCTTTGTTTTATAGAGGAAGAACTGAAGTCAGAGAGTTTAAGTGACTTGCTCATGATCACAGAGCTAATTTGTTGCTGAGGATTAGGGTGGAGGGACAAAGAATCTCTTGACTCCTGTTCTGGATGGTACACTCTTTATCAACCTGTGCTTCCATACTTAATCCAGTTAGGACATTTTGAAAGAGGGCAAATAGTACTGATATTAAAAGTAATCTCCTGTTGTTTCTAAAAAGGATAAATTCATACCTCCTGAAAACTAGTTTGGTTACAAAACAACCACAGCGAAGTTGTTCCAGCATGTCTATCTTAAAGGCCATTTCCAGTGGATCAAGTTGTATTTGTTTTGCTTCTGTCCAATCTATTTAACTTTGCATTTGCATTTAATGCATGTTAAAATGGTATTTGAAGTTTGTGCCTAACCGTAGACTCAGATAGGTTTTCAGATACCTATCAAAGTATCCTATCTATCATCCAGTTTTAATATACACATTCTTTCCTGTAGACATTTAGTATCTAATCTAAGCAAGACACTCTGCTTGGAACAGCAGTGCCGTAAGGATGAATGGTGTCAGCCCTCAGGGGGGTGATAATCTAGCAGAGGAGATGGAATTTATACATAAATAATATGAGGAAGGAATGTAAATATGGCAGTAGAGGTGAGCACCAAAAAAGCTCTACAATTTCAGGATTGGTGGAGGTGTGGAAAAACTTAAAGATTAAGTAAACTAAGTGATATATCAAATTTAGAAAGGCAAAGATGAGGTTATGGGCTTAAAGTAGCAAGTGTTAGGTGAACCCAAAAACTGTCCTTTAACCTTCTAAATGCTGACAGTTAGTGAGGAGCTAATTTGAATCTGAGCTGCTTGTTGGTTTGTTTTCCAGTTTGTTTATTTTATCTAATGAGACGGTAAACATCTGGAGTCATTTGCTTGGTTTCTTTCTCTTCTTCACACTGGGAATATATGACATGACATCTGTGTTACCTTCAGCAAGTGCGTCCAGAGAAGATTTTGTAATTTGTTCTATTTGTCTTTTCTGCTTCCAGGTAAGTCATTTCACAAACAGTGTTACTGGTAAAGAGAACTTTAGTCAGACAAGCTTGGGCAGGTGACCTTATTTCACACCCTCCTTGCTTTAAAGAGCCCCAAATTGCATATAGGTTAGCTTACTTGCTTTCTTAAATATAAGCTCTGAAAGTATGATTTTATGAGAGTGTATTTGGATGTTATTATTAGAGTATATCTGAAATCTAAAAATTTTAAAGACTGAGAAAATTCCTTTCTCTCCTTTACCCTTTTCCCTCTTTAGACATTTCTGCTTTAAGATTAATGGAAGGATAGGAATCTGATTGTACTCTCATTTCTGGCTGAAGTAGAACACTAGTATCTGCTTAAAACTTGTTTGGGAACATTTCTCATCTTTTTCCTATTTATATGTTTGTGATTTTTGCATTTGTTGTTTCCATACCATCTTAATTTTAATGTCTTGTTTTGCTGATAATTGTGTTTCCTGTTGCTTTAATGTTAATTTCCTTTGGTCCTTTTACACTTGCCTGGTTTCAAATACTTTCAGTTTCTCCTCTTCTACCTCTTGTATTTGTTAATTCAAAGCACTTTCATTTTTCTACAAGAATCCTTAAAAGTGCCTTTAGAAGTTATATTTAATAGCTATTCAAACAGGTAATTCTGAAGAAAACAAATGTGAACCAAAATTTTTAAAAAAATTTTTTTAAGTAATGCAGAGAGTACAGAAATAAAAACAAAAAGAAAAAACTGTCATCCCCCTTCCTCCAAACACAGGCCAGAGGACTCCCTGTAGTTAATCTGTTGATACTCTGTGTGAAAGGTGAATCTAAGTCAGGCACAGACGTTGCTTCCATTGTGTATCATTTGACTTTAGAGCTTCATTATTTGACTCAAGTTAGAACTTTGGAGTTAAGTGACCAAAAATCACATTGGGAACCTCTCTCCCCTTTTTTTCTAATTCTAATTCCTGGAATAATGTCTTAAATTTCTTTGAGAAAAGAATACTCTATTTTTGTGTTATTACTAGAAAGTTGTTTTTTTAAGTATACTCTTTCTTAGGTTTAATTTTTGTCCTGAGTGGAACCTAAACATCTCTTAGAATCTATCTCTAGTTTTAAAATGAAAATGAATCAATTTAATTTTTAGATAAAAATAAATCAAGTTAAATTTTTAGATGTATCTTATTATAGACTGAGATGCTCTCAATAAGCAGAACTGTTCCATACTCAACTGTTGCATAGATACTAATCTATTTTGAGAATCCTAAATGTATTCCCCTACCCCTAGGCCTGACCTTTATCTTGTCACCATCCAGCCACAGCTGATGTTAGTTAAGGAAATGCAAATTAATTTTCATATTGGCCTACGGAAGCAGTTAATCAAAACTAAAAAGATGAAATAACTTCAACTACCAAAGAAGAAATACCCAGAGTGTTACAGTGACTTAACCAGCATTATTCAGCAGGACAGTAAATCCTGTTCTCTTAACTGCCAGTGCAGTGATCTTTCTGTTACATGCTATACAACTTCCTAAAGACAAATATGCACATCTTCCCTACTTAGAAATACCATTTCTATCATTTTTATTTTTATGAAACCATATTTTAACTTGTTCACCCAATTCTCCCAAATTCTTAGAGTCATCAAGAAGCATGGAAAACTGTAAATATATATATTAATAATGATTTACATTTAATTTTTTAAAGACATAACATTTTCTCTCTTTTCACACTTACCCATTTTATATGTTTAGTGCTTTCCTACCAACCAAATAAAGTACACTCTGAATAGCAGAATGTAATTTCAGGGGCTTTGAACTTTCCTAGAGGTCTTTCTATCTTAGAGAAGAATAGAACCTGAGAACACTTTTCCCTAGATTCAGTTCATTTACATTCAGCTGAACAAATATTTTTGGAATGCCTCCTGTCTACACCCAGGCACTCAGCTAGGCTTGGTAATACAGTGCTGAACATAACCACCCTACCATAAAGATCCAGTCACCCAGGCAGGAGGGCAGAAGAGAGAGTGAGGCAGGGCATTGAAGCAGAAAAAAATGAATTGTGTACAGGCCCAGAAGCAAGCAACACTAGCACTTTCTGAACTTGTAGGTGTTGGTCTTTCTGGTTGGATCTTCGGAGAACGGAGAAAGATGAGGCTGGAGAGAGGTAGGAACAAGATCCTGAGGTACTTGGTTATCATGCCAAGGAGTTTAGATGCAGGATGTCACACTAAAACTACCTACCTTGATGAGAGAGATATTCCACAGAAGGAAACTTTCCAGAATACTGAAATATGCTCAATTGGTCAGATAATTTTTCAGTCAGTATTTTAAGGAACTCTAACGATAACACATCCTTTTTAATACAGAACATTATTATGTGTAGGACAACTTGTTTAAAACTCAGTTGTCTCTATTAACAGTATATATTTTCCTTTTGATACTATAGGTTTTCTCTTTCCTCTTTTATTTTCCTTTTCACAATGAAATTACCTTTATTATTTCTTATTATTAGTATAAGATACTCATGTAGAAGTGTAAGCAAACAAGAAAGTATATGGAAAAAAGTAAAAGTCATCTGAAATTCCACTTCCCAGATGTAACCACATTTGACATTTGAGTTAAAATCTCTCTACTTTTATATACACAAGTGCCTCATGCCTGCCTGCCTGCCTATCTCCTGTGCTTGTGTAGGCAGATGATCAGAGCTATGATCATCTCTGCTTGCTGTTTGGTGCCACTCAACATTATGACAATGAGATCTTTCCCTGTCAAGGGGAATGTACACCTTGATTTCACTAGATTTACTGTGTTTAATGTCAAGAATAATCTAAGAAAACAAATAACCAAGCTTCTTAGAGTTAGGTTTTTTGAGTCAGAAAACTGACTTGTAGCTTAGTAGCCAAAGCTGCAGACTGACAGTGATTTTAGACAGTGGATGAAGCAATGAGATTGTGTCTAGGTGCACTGTTTTGAATATTGATATTGAGTCTACGGGAACTAATTAGGTTTGCTTAATGACCAGACTATAGTAAGATGACCGTTTTTCTGTCTTAGCATTTGCTTACAAAATTTTTATCAGTCTGACCTATTTCATGTTGTTTACCTGTCCCATTTTCTCTGCCTCCCCTGTCACTTAGTATAGGCTCTCATCATTGCTCGTGAGGACTGCTCCTGTAACCTCCCATCTCAGCCTTTCTGTAAAGGTGTGCTTAAAATCTTAAATAGTATCACACCTAGCCCATAGTATTGAAGTTAAAACTCCTTGATGTATAGGACTTGTCATAATTGTATTATGAAGAAATCTACATGACATTCCTTAATGGTTCTGTGTTTCTCAATATGCTGCTTTTCTTGTGGGTCCTCCAGTAAGTATGTGCACATCTTTACATACATCCTTGATGAATATCTGAACAGCCTCTTAAGGTCCAGCTCAGGTGGCAGCTCTTCCAGAAGTTTTGTTTCCTCCACCTGCCAGATAAACACACCCACAGGTCCACTACCCCTCCCTCCTCTGTTTTCTAATGATGCTGTGCACAGACTTACCCTATAGGACTTCTCACAGCACCGTTTGTTCGCTCCTGTCAAAAAAAATTCTCTTTGAGAAAAGAGGTTTCAACTTTGTACCCCAAGGGCATGGTATATGGCAGGTATTTCATGGCAGGGAGTCCAGCCACAGAAACCTTGTCTGTCTCAGGGCAGCTGGTAGAATAACATCAGCCTTGCTCTCTATTTGGCAACATATAAAGTCAGCAAAGCCATAATTTTTTTTCTTGGATACAACAACACCATGTTTAACTTACAACTTAGAAATAAACTATACAAGGAAATCTCATACAGACACGAAAGTCTTATGTGTCTAAGTCTTTTGTGGTGAAAATTAGGTGAAAAAAGTCTAAATTAGGTGAAAAAAAACAAAGTGCAGAACAGAAATATAATGTGATTCCATTTGTTAAAAGTATGTATCGCATATGTGTGCATCTGTGTGTGTGTGTTTAGACTTCTGTATCATAGGTGTTTGATACGTTCAGTGAAAATATCTGGAAGGACACATAAGTGTTATCAGTGGCTACCACTGGGGAATAGGAGGAGCTTTTTTTTACATCATACTGTAATTTTTGTTTTTTTAAGGACATGTATTACTTTTAAGGAGTTTAGTTTAGTAAACTCATTCATGGATCAAAATAAGCCTCAGTTGATGTTTTAAAACATTTACTTGTATAATTTCCCCACTACTATGCTATTCATTTAAATTTTTTGTATTATAAAATGGCTACGATTTTACATTTCATTGTGATTATTTTCCCCTTTTTACCCATGAGGAAACTGAGGCTTAGAGAATGACACAGCTTGCCTGACTATAAGGCACAAAGCTAGAATCCAAGCCTGGGTCTGTCTGGCTGGAAAGCATGGGCTTGACCTGACCGCTTTCCTTGCTTTAATTCCTCATGTTTCTCTTACCTAAGATCTGTCTTATTATCCACAGGTCTGTATGCTTTGCTCTGTGGGCTATCATCTCTTTTCTTGCCATCGGTCAGAAAAAACCTGTCGAAGATGGATGGCATTAGATTATGCAGGAATTTCTATTGGAATACTGGGATGCTATGTCTCTGGAGTATTTTATGCATTTTATTGTAATAATGTAAGTAACTTAAAACATTTTATATTCTACCTTTAATATAGGTCTTGAGTTTTCTTGCCATGTTTCTCTTGAACTTATGAATAAGCACATAATTAACTTACAGAAAAAAAATAGAAGAGTTGGGTAGGCATAAACTCATTTTTTCAGAAGGGCCCTGTGATCTCTAATATCTGTTATCTGCCCCATACTCATTTTACTAATTTCCCATCAAAATATATTAAAGTTATATTCTGAAACATAATGTAAAACATTAAATTATTCATGTTACCACTAAATCCATATAGCTAACATGGTTCCTCAGATACACCTTACATGTTTTGTGATTATAGAGTTCAAGTTAAACAAAGTTAGCACTTGATAAAATTATGAAGCTGGCTGCTGCTTTCCATTTTCCCTTTGCATCCTTTACTCCTCTCTCAGTGAAAAAAAAGGGGGAGATATATCTAAGTGTGTTGACCCATATTCTTTTATAAGAAATATGTCTTTCCTTCCTTAGTCTTATATTTGGAGATAGGCCTAGAGGCAGACAAGAAAGGTGGTGAGTGTCTTTAAGAAATACATGTCTACTCTGAGTTCTAAATCCACTCTGAGTTCTAAATCCACTCTACTTTCTGACTATAATGTCACAACTGTCATTTTTGCCTTATGCAAAGCATCTAAAACACTGATTAGATTATACAGCACCTGACCTAAACATGTTGACCACCCTAACTAGAATACACCCCCCTAGCTCATCACCTCATGTCCTAGCCAAGAAAACAAATGAAATCTCCCATAAGCTCAGTACATTTCAAGCTCTCCCATTCACAAAGTCCCCTGAAACCCTGCTCCCTTTTCCTCTTGCTTTCTTACCATCCTCTCTTTTTTGCTTTTGTCCTTTCAGTCCCTTCCATTCAAAGGCCAGACTGAGCTGCTCTCTCAGGGGCAGTTTATGGACTAGTTCTTCTAGCCCTATTCACAGTGACTAAAGCCTGTCCTGCTTGAGTCCTCCTATGTAGCAGGTGCTCCAAAGCTGTAATCCCCAGCCTTTGCTCACTGAGAAAACTGGCAGTAACACAGGATTCCTTTAACTGCTGGGAATTCTTAAGTAGAACCTTTTATCTACACAGTAACAAATAACTGCCAACATAGCCAGAAGGTAGAGCTAGCAAAGAGGAAAACTGTAAATTTGGCTTGAATGTAAGAACATAATTATAGCCATTTAACACATGACATTTGCTTTTTAGGCCTAATTACTTTAGAATATAAGCATATAATTAAATATATATGCAGTTAACCTTATAAATTGATTTTATTTTAGTAGTAGACTATTCATGTCTGTTCAGCTTTTACAACTTGTTTCACATTGAATGGTTTAAATCTTTTAAAAAAAAGTAGAGCAAACACACTTGATAAGTAGGAACTTGTAAGTGCAGCCATGTAATATTTGGACTGTTTTGCTTGCCTTATTCTCTATTTCTCTGAAAACTGTTTTCTATTATCTCTTCCCAACATATCTGATAATTAAGGAGACTGACTAGTGGGACACTTTTTGCAAATCTCTAAAGAAAAAATAGAAGTCCAAAGTAGATTAAAGGAAAAAGAAAACTATTGGAACTAATACAGTCCTTGATCATTTAAAGGAAAAATTTTTTTTTTCCCTCTGATATCTAGTCATTTCCAAATAATTCAGTTGCTGTAGTGGCTCTTTAGCTTTGAAGGGATACAGGCTGCTTTGAGAATGAGATTGAAAACTATAGACCCTCCATACAGAAGGATGTACATTTGGGCACAGACTAACCAAGCAATTTGATATGTGATCTCAGAAAGCTAATAGCTCCACTAAAGTCCTTGGAGCCATATTAAGAACTCTGTCCTATGTGCTCCTAACTTTTGAGCTTCAAGAGCAGCTTTTCAACTGCTCATTTAGATACCTAAATATTCTCTAAGCCCTTTAAATATATTTTTAACTAAACATTGTTTCATGCTTCCCCCTTCTCTCCTCTTAACACACACATACCACAGCTGGATTGTTCATTTGCTCCATGAGTAGAAGCCATTTGCTGCCTTTCCTACTAGAAACAGTCGAGCCATCCTCTTCTGTCGTCACACATCAGTCAACCAGTAAGACTGGTTTATTTCAAAAATGTCTCCTGAACCTGATGCTCCCATCTGTCTTCTTTGTTCAGTAAGAGTCCAAGCCCCCACTCTCTCTTTGAATCAATTACTCTGGTATATCTTCTAGCTGGCTTCCATTCACCTTTCTTTTTTACACTGATGTCAGTTTTCTTTCTAGTAAGTCAATGTGAGAAACAACCATGGCATTTCATTTTTACCAAACCTGCTGTCCCCCCCAGTGCCAGGATGGTTAAGTTCCACACCCTTAGCCTGACAGCCCTCTGGCCTTTCAGCCTCCCTGCTCATCCCCATGGCAGGTGCTGCTCCTTTTCCTCCAGTGCCCCCTCTTTCCCACCAAATCTCATTTTGTCCTCAAGATCCAGCTTAGGTTTATCTTCTGCATGAAGCATTTTTTATCTACTTTAGGTAACACCAATTGCTCCACCTTCCATGGTTCTGCAACATTTGTGCCTAAGTCAGATACTTATAAACAGATGGTCATTGTTTGTTTATATTCTGCCCCTCCCACAGCCTGTGAGCTCATCCCCTGGGAGAGTCCGAGTCATAGCTTTGTTTCCACCAGACTTAAATTGTCCCTGGTATAGGATAAGTACTTGGAAAATGAAAATGCTTCTGTATGAATAAATGTGTTCTTTACCAGCCCACTTTGGAATGTGGTTTGTCATCCTAAGAAACCTAATGGTGGTAAGGAGTACACATTGTTTTAAGAAAGGAAGGTAATCATTTTTAGAAATGAAAATACCAAGTAATACCAAGTTTGGAATGTGTAATGTGGAAGCCAAAATTACTCTTTCCCTTCCCTTATTTTTAGTAACAGTACCTATGTGGTTTCCTTTCATTCTAGTATTGGCGTCAGGTGTACTTGATCACAGTGCTTGCTATGATCCTGGCGGTGTTCTTTGCCCAGATTCATCCCAATTACCTGACACAGCAGTGGCAGAGGCTCCGTTCTATCATCTTCTGTTCTGTTTCGGGATATGGAGTAATCCCTACTCTTCACTGGGTTTGGCTCAATGGAGGAATTGGTGCTCCTATTGTACAGGTAAGTTGAGTGTAGTCAGTATTTTTCCCATTTTTTTGTCCTTTCAATTTTATTCCTTTTGGATAAAGTAGTGTAATCAGGCCAAGTGGGTGGTCTTTGTCATTCAAGAACATATTTATAACTGCATACTGATGCCATAATTTTTAATCTGAATAAGCATACCTTGCAGGAGTATAAGTCTAGCTACTTTTTTTTTCTGAGGTGTCTATGAAATTATAACATTCTTAACTCTCTTTCTGTTACCCTTAGTGTATAAATAGCCAAGTCCTTATAGAGGAGTACTCCTTAGTTTCCAGCTTTGTCAGCTGGGTCAGTGGATAATACAAATATGGAAGTAGTTGCAGTTGATTCATTTTATTTATGTATGTATTTTTGTGTGTGGAGGAGGAGGAGTTGGGAAAGGTTTTTTTCTTGGACCTGTTGAGTTTGAGGTGTCTGTGGGATGTAAAGGTGGAGATAGTCTCTGGAACTGACATCAGAGTTTGAGACTGTGATTTGAACATCATCATATCAGTAGCAAGAGCCACAGGAGTATATTCTGTCCACCAAGGAAAATATATTGAGAAATAAATGAACTGTTAGAGTTAGGCATTAGGGGGAACAGTTGGAGTACATTTGGAGGAACATAAGTGAGACTTCAGTATGCTTGAGAAGGGGATTAAAGATGTGACTTAAGTTCTTAGAGATCCATTTAAAACTAGAGAGTACATATATGCTAGAAAGTAAACTTGAGAATTTTTAGCATAAGTAAATATGCCAAGAAATCTATTAGACACCACATACACTTGTAGTGAGACCTTTGTCTGGAATATGGGATTTTGCAGGCTTTATTCAAAAGAATCCTATTTTCTTAGAAGATGGGGTACTAATCGTAGGCATATATGTACTTGCATGAAGTTGGCCACAGCATGGTGGAAGCATTTGAGTATAAATCTAAACTGAAGGAGAGCTCTTTGATATAGTGAACTGAATGTCATCAGCACCTTTGCCAGCTTGAGGACAAGGGTGATACTTTCTTCATAAGATTAGGAAATTGGAAGAAAGATGAGACAGTAATAATAAGGAATTTCAGTGATCCAGTGATTCACTGATCCAGTGATCAGTGATTCAGAGAGAGAGAGAGAGAGAGAGAGAGAGAGAAGCACTTAGCCAGAGATGAAAAGCTCCAGAAGGGCTAATCTGGTTGGTATAGTGGAGTTGGGGACTAGAATATTTGAGAAATCTGAGGCTGATTAGTCTGAGAACATAGGATTTAGATAGGGCCATGATAATTCCCAAAATATGTGTAGAGGAAGAGAAGTAATTTGTCTTTATTTCTTAAATGGTTTCTTGGCAAATTAGCTTTATAACCAGAATTGGAAACAGTATGGATGAATTATAACTGGCTGATTTTCTTAGGGCAAGGAAAAGCTTTCTCGCAGAGATGTGAGATGGACTGCTTCATATAGTGGTATTCCAGAGGACCGTTTATCTGGGATGATGGAGCTTTCATTATTGGGCCCAACCTCTTTGGTCTTTTTCAGCCACATGTCCATGGTCTTTAGTCTCTTGGCTTATTCAGCTGGTAACTCTGTTCCCATATGTATTGTACCCATGTTCCTGTGTTACAGGTAGAGTCAGATGTCCCTAGGACCTCAGCCATGTGACAGCTCTAGCTCCATTAGTACCTCTAATACTGGAGACTGTCTGCAAAAGCAGCTCAGATTTAACACACTTTAATTCCACCTATGAATCCTAGTTAATCTGTGTAGTAGATTCATAATACATTCAGGATTTAACGAGCTGTGAAAAAATGTTTTGCTTTTTCAGGACTTTGCACCCCGTGTAATTGTGATGTATGTGATTGCTCTTCTTGCTTTCCTGTTCTACATTTCCAAAGTTCCAGAACGGTACTTTCCAGGTGGGTGTCACTTTTACAGTGATTTTTGTAACTTTATTCTAAGCATAGGGTGGAGGTATATACTTCAGAGCATCAAAACTCAGATTTATTTTTTCAATATTGTTGATTATGTAATGGCTCTCCTATTTTCAAGTGTTATCTGAAACTTTCACTTTTAAAGGGCTTTCACAGACTTCTTTTCATGCTTATGTGTCGAATCCAGTAGGTGGGGTTACCACCATTTCCCAATTAAGAACTAGTGACAAAGCTGGGGGTTTTCTAACTGAGCAGTTTTTCCAGCCACTGCTTTTTTTGGAAATACTAATTATCAATTATGATTAACTTCTTTATTTACAAGTGTAGTCTTAAAAAATAATTTATATTTGCAGACATTCATTAAAGAAGAAGAGACAAAAAAAATAAGATGATGAAAAGAAGCCCAGGTTTAGAATTATTTGGCAGTATATCCATCATAAGCTTCTATAAAATAAAGGCCACCAGTCTGCCTATCAGCTTCCAGGTGCTCAGTGCTAAGGGGAAAATAATAAAAGTTAGGGGTCTTTATGTCCCCAAGATATACATTAAAAAAATAAGAAGACACTCGGTGGAGTGAATAACGTTCTCCAAAACTGTATTTGCCTGTTAACCAGCATCAGCTTTCAAGTCAGACTGCTGGGGTTCAGATCCCACATCAGACACTTAGTAGCTATGTGAGCTAAATCAGTTAGTTAAACTTTCTCAGCTCATTTCCTCACCTGAAGCATGGAGATAAATACTTTCTCCATCAGGTTATTGTGAGGATTAGATGAGAAAATGCATGTGGAATATTTAGCACAGTTCCTCATAAGTAGTAAGCCCTCAATTATAATATCTCTCAACCTCCATCTCACAAATGAAATATGTGCTTTTGATGCAAGTCTAAGTGGGCCTAGAAGGGAGTCATTTAAATTCATACTCCAAACTTGTCCCTCGTTCATCCTGGGTTAAAATCTCTCCCACAGTGAATCAGATAGGATTCTGCCACTTATCACATGCACTGAAGAAAGGATGCAAACGGCTCTTGGAGAGAACACACAGACCACAGAACCTCAAGCATTCCTCTTTGCACTTGGTTTTTACCATGGAGTTTTAAATAAGAATGGAATATAAAAAAGAACCTGAGTGTAACTCTTAGGATTCGGGAACATAAGTAGGACATGTCCCTGAATTGAAGACCACACATTCTCCAGGCAGGGCCAGAATTTTCTTCAGAAAGCAGTTCTGGTAAAATACATTATTGTATCACTTTGTTAATAATTCATTTATTGTTGATTTCTTCATCATCACAGATACATGTAGAAAATTGAACTGTGAAAGTTCCCTATACTAAATGATTATGGCAATAGTGTTTTTAGGCCTTAAAATATTCAGATCAGATGTTACCAGTTGTCTAATATAGGGCACTCATAAAAATAAGTCACATATTATGCAACTTTTCTCCAAGATGAACTTGACATCAAATAGCCCTGTGTAGCTGACTGTGGTGGGGTATGGGTGCATTTGAGCAGTGGGAATATGTAGAATATGGGAAAATGGAAAGTCTTTACAGATAAAAGTGATAGTGTCAGATGTTCATGAATGAATGGCTTAGAAACTTCAGCCAGTCCTCCCTTGTGACCTGGCTGTAAAGAGAAACATGCACAGTGGTGGTGAGATGGTGAGTGAATACTGCAAAGTCAAAAAAATGAAACCTGAGAACAAATACTTTCCCTCTGGTCAAGTTTTTAAATATACATAAACATCACAACGCTTTTGATGGGTCCAAGGATTTCCAAGGTGTCTATGAACAGAAGTAAGTGGATATGTGTACTTGTATTACAGTATAATCAATTTTCTTCATAAGCCTCTGTATTTTTAGGCTTTTAAAAATAAGTATTTGGGCTTTACCAGCCTGTGAAAGGGTTCTGTGGTACCATAAAAAGGCTAAGAACCCCCTACAGAAAGGATTCTGTTAACTTATCCTTTAAATAATCTACATACTGTACTCATTTTTCTTGGTAAGAAAAGACAGTAGAGAATATTTACATTACATAACCATAGAAGCACCATGACTAAGAAAAAGTTACTTAAATTTCAACAGCTTTGTATTTTGTTATTTTTCAGAAGTTTCGCAGATGTTATTTAATTGCCTTGGAATTTAAACTTTTAACCACAGAAGAAATTGATAGTTCTAAGTTGTATACGAACTCATCAACCTTAGTTAGTTAACCCATTACTAATTACATTTTTCACTTTATTCCATTAGTCTCATAACAACAAGATTCAGGTCAGCTTTCTGCTTACACACCTGCCTGAAGTAGAAAGTATGTCCAGCACACATTGAAATATAACAGCATATCTGCTTCATACCTAACTCTGTGATTTGTAGAACTAATTTCCTTTGCTTCTATCATATCTTTTCTTCACTAGGTAGGTAAGATATGGGAGACAAAAAGGTCAAATTCCTGAAATTAACCAAGTTAGATTTTGAAAACACACTTAGAATAGTATTTCTAACATTCACCAGTATATTCAATGAGTAAAACCTTATAATTAGACTCAAATGAATTCATCCTTTTTTAAAACATTTGGGTCTGAATTACTCTCTAGCCAATCTCCAGGTGCTCTGAGACTGCCAAAATATTTTTGCTGCTAAGCCGTATTTCCAGGCCCATTGATAAAAATACATATTTTAATATCAAAATATAGTTATACTAAATATTCTTTTCTCTTTACCTTCCCTTCCAGGACAACTAAACTACCTTGGATCAAGCCACCAGATATGGCATATCCTTGCAGTGGTGATGTTATATTGGTGGCATCAGTCAACAGTGTATGTCATGCAATACAGACATAACAAACCTTGTCCTGACTATGTTTCACATTTATGAATTCAGGTATGGCCACCTGGTGTACTCAGTTGTTAAGCAATATATAATGGGGAGTTGTATACCCCACTATTGCTAAGATTCCCATTCATTTTTCATTTTTCCTCTTGGTTAATACATCATGAGTAGTACTTTATAAAAATGGAAAAATATACTTGGGGATCTGTAATACTAACTGCTTTATGGGCCCTTGAAACTACTAATTTGCTGCTTGTATGTGAAACATCTGAGTAACAATAAATATGAAACCAGTTTAGAAACAGTATTCATTTTAGAGTAATACCAGATTAATTTTCTTAAGAAGGGCTTTACCTCCATTATAAAATGGAGTTATCCTGTGTAGTTACTTTAATAGAAGATATTTACAGTCGATAATCAAGTGTGTACCTAATCAAGGCAAAGGTTACATACAATAGTCTGCTTATTAACACAAGCTAGGATATGTCTTTAAATAACATGATTTGTGAGAAACAGGCACTTAAGCTACAGGTTCTCCTCTCCTCAGAAACACTGGATTTTTTTTTTCTCCTTTTTTTTTAGTTGACTAGAACAAGAACTTGAAACCTCTTCTTTTAGAGAAGCATTGAGGAGAGGAAGAGGACTTGCATTGTCATTTCCCATCAGATAAGAATCATATTAAAAACTGAATACATGTTGCCTGATAATCAGGCAACAAATTCTGTGGTCTGGTAACCAAGTTATTAGCCATTTAAGCCTTTTAATTTCAAATATTTAATTCCATATAATAGACTCTTGCCAATTACAGATTTGTGGTTCCAAAATTCCTGTAGCAAAAGAGCTTTCACCTCTCTGAATTTGCAGTCCTAAACTCCCTGATGATGGGGGTTCCCAGCTATGTGGGTGCTACTTTCAAGGCCATAGAATCCAGATGGCCCAGTCTTGACCCTGAAGTAAACCTTAAGCCTTAGAACAAAGTCATGCAGATGCCTCATTGGATGATGTGATTATTCACCTGTGCTCTAGTCTTTATGTACATGTTATTTAAGCATTGTATTGATAACACAGAGTATTGATATATACTATCTAGTATTTTAAAACATTAAATTGCTCTTTATTGCATATATTTAAAAAATAGATCTCACTGCCCTGTCATACAACCCAACATTCTTGTTCTTTGGTCTTTTTATATGCATAAATTAAATCCCTTAAAGCAGTCATTCATAAAAACATGTTGCTTATTGGAATATAAAATATTACCAAAAAGTTTCTTAATGAGTTGACATAAGCTGCTTTAAATACTGGTTTATCTTTGAACACTGGAATTTCTAAATATCAGAAGTGTTAATTGATGGTGAAGCTTATTCCCAAAATGCCATTTTACATCTGATATTAGGAATGTTACTTAATGTGTTTATGAGTCTGTAAAATTTTGTATTTCTTTTCAGTATAGGTTTTTTGGAATATAAATTCCCCACACTAGTATCTCAGCAAGAATTTTGCCCCAGTAGGCTAAGGGTGTACTGTTATGGTACCATTATGATGGAAAACACTACTTTGAAAATAGCTTACTTCATAAAGCCACAAATCTGCTCTATATGCTAAGTGATGAGACACTTTGGTGTAATAAGACATATTTTCCCTAAAACATCCCTTATTGGCTTATACATATTATTGCTTTTAAATATATATTCTGTCATTTTGGCCAAATACACTAAGTAGTTAGTTAATTTAAAATGGAGAAGTCTAGTTACTTTAGGTCTAGCACCATTTTTATTATACAATCTTCTCAAAATTAAAACATATTGAACCTTTAGTTTCATTTTCTTTTATTTTTTAAAAATCTTCCTGGCTTTTATAATGTATGAATATTTACCTGAATTAATGGATAAAAAGAGCATACTGTATTTAAAATTGTTTTTTGAATTTAAAAAGCATACAAGTCTGACTATAGGGAGAATTATGAGGTGAACATTTCTTTTTTCATGCAAATGTTAAATATTGTAAGAAAGCTCTCATTTTTATCTTAACTATGATGTATTTGTTATAAAGTAGGGAATGAGTAAGTGTGGATTGCTGTCAACTATAAACATTTCTGTATTATCAGAATTTATTGACCACCTACTGTGTGCATATCACTACTGGCAAAATTTTTAAGACATTGTTAACATTAACTATTTAAGAATTACCTAGAGATCTAAGCCTTGTAATAAGGTATATTTCTGTTTTTATAGATTTAGTAAAATAACAAGTACACCATTCAGCTATAGTAGTAAAAAAAACTGATTTTAATTTCACCAATGTGTAAACTATGAAAGCTCTTTACCTACAGCCTTTACATTTTAAAATTATCCATGGCTGTTTTAAATTATCTATGATGACTTGTAAGGTTGTAGTTAGCTCATTTAAGAGACAATTATTGTTCTATATAAAGCCATTTTCAAATAGCAGGACAGTGCTTGTCTTTTTTTATTATACTAAATGTATTCCAGTAAGCTGCATGGCAAAATATGTATTATGTAAATAAACTGGATTTACTAAATATATTAAGTGCTGCTTGTCATTCTTTGTAATACATAACAGCTTCAAAATCGTATTTAGAACCAGGAATGAAGACTCAGGGAATGTCTGTCACATCTTATGGCATCCTACCTGGACACAGTATCCGATTCGAAGATTGTGATTGACTGACTGGCATACGCTGTAGAACTCTCCATTTGGCAGGTACCTATCTGGAGATATCCTTTGCCCTGTATTAAATGTTAAGGGGTAAAGCCTGCACTCTGAATCCCTGCCAGTTGCTGAGCTGAACAGGTGTGTTTTCACCCCAATCACCATTCTGGTACTACAACCCCTCCTAAAGTGTGTGAAGTAAGCAATCAGCTCAGCTCTTAGGGGATCTATCTCTTATACACATTATCACAGTAACTGTTCACATTGGAAAAGAGGTACACATGCTATTAAGTACCAACATCCCGATTCTGTACCATACATCCCAAGTAGGGAAGAAAGATAAATAGCCAAAACCAAAACTACTTTTGAGGAACCATTTTCAGAAAGGATATTATAATAGCAATAGGGGCCTCTTGTGAAAAGTGAACCTGCCGTCCTTATAGGGCAGGAATAACAGCCACCAGAGTTCTAGTCCTGCTTTGTAAATCTGGGATCAAAAATAATACAACCGTCTGACCTAAAGTGAGCTACAAATGAAACTTCAAATGTTAATGCTTTCAATATGAGAATATTAACTACATCTTAATATGATGCTGGAGATGGAATTAGCTACTCAAATGAATAGCTCTTTTTGCAGCATATATTCTTTCTAGAGAAGTAAACTATAACTGAGGTTGGATAGTTTACATTACACAGGTCTTTTTTATATAACTTTTCTAGTCATTTGTAATATTTTACTCCTTTGTATAATTTATCAAAAATACACAAAGCCCTTACTTTTCCACATAATTTAAGATAAGTATTACTACTTAAAAAAAGTTTATTCATAACAAAGAAGAGGAATCTTCCACAAGCCACCAATCTAAAGACTAGTTTGTGGAATAATACATAAGAAAATACTATGATCTTGACACTAAACTTAGTCCACCAATCCAATAAATAGGTTTTCTCTTTAACATGCTAAAGTCTCTTTACTGACATAACAAAGGGTTACAGTATTTTATTTAACCAAATGTTTAAGTTATACGTGTCATCAGTTTTTGAAGAATATAGAATGCCAAACATTCAATAGGTACTTCAGAGTCTGATGTTTTTGTCTTACCTTCATCAGTATGATCAGTAATTGTACCTGAACAAACTGTGCTGGTAAGTGTTTTTGTCGCAAAAATGCTAGGTCAAAATGGGTTTTCTTACTTAAAACTGAGTCCGTAAGAACAAAGGTCTGATCCTATTCATTTGTTTCTTCCACTAGCTGGTGCACATAATTGGTGGTGCTTATCTGTGGTGTGAATGAAAGAACTGAATAAATGAAACTTTTTTAATATGGCAAATGAAAAACTCCAAAGTCACTGATTATAAAGAATATGCAATCCATTTGGGATTTATTGCATTTAAAGAAAGCAGATTATTAAAACAGTAGGTATGATAAATACAGTAAGAAAATAAATTTAAATTTCAAACAGCAAAGTGAATGAGGGACAGAATTCAGTTGTGAATAAGCAGTCTAAAGGCAATGAAGTAGTAAAATCCATTACTGCTTAATAAGATAGAAGAAGAAAACAAAAGCAACTGACAGTTCTATTTCTTAACAGTTTCCCAGCTAGCTATATCTGAGGACTGAAGTTACTTTAGAAAGTAACAACTGGAAATAAAATGAAGATATAAATCAGGCTTATTAAAGTTATTTGCTTAGTGGTACTTAAAAGGCTTCAGAAAATTCAAGTTTAACAAAAAATTGAAGTGTAATCAAAGAAAGTGCACTTAAAGCTGTTTGCCAGCAATTAAAAAATAGCTTACTACTAATATACTGCTTACTATTAGATCACTTTCCAATCACGAAAAGAGCATAGTAATAAAAAAAATTCTCTTTCAAAAGTGGCACAGTAACTTCTTAAATAAAAATAACCCCAAATGATGACCCTTTGCATTTGCATCTGTTTACCTTATTCTTACTAAAAGCAAATGTTCTTTTAGTAATGATTGTGGTAGCAATTTCATTTAAAATTTAAAAACTCACATCAACTCCACAGTAGAGAAATGTGACATGTTGCATGCATGTGTTTATGTATCTTGATATATAAACACCATTGTGTATAAAAATTCTCAAATAAACATTTGTTATTCTCACAGTAAATATGTCATCTCTTTCTCACAGATTTGTCAGATCAATTAGACCTAAAACAATGAGTAATTTTGCTAAAAAGTTGACTGTACATTCTACATTTATTAAAACAGGTACCCAAACTCCTCAGAACTAGTGATATTATGACATATGTACCTTCCAGCAATGCTTACATGAAGTACCAAAACTTAAAATAAACCAAGCAGAGTAAATGAACAGTAAAACTACTCTGCCTGATGAACATCAGAGTAGAAGAGTGGGCTCCACCTTAGTATTTTCCACCAGCAAGATGAGGACAGCAATATATTGCTTACTCTGTTATCAACAGGGTAGGATCAAAAGGTGCATCTATCTATAATTCCAAACAATGTCATAACTGTGCCCAAACACACACACACACACAAGGATGGGGCCAGACAGTGGAAGAATTAACACCATTTCCCAACCAATCCTTCTGAATAAATATTAAATTTTCACCGGGGAACAACCTTTCCTCATCTAAAATATATACCAAGCAACTTTTGTATCTTAGCAGATACATTCTTTGATGCCATAAAACCTGATCTTTTAGCACTAACATTTTGGCTGAAGTGATAATATTAAAGTAACTAAGTAGATGGTCCACTTTTAAAACAATTATTCATAATCAATAAGCATTAAAGCTGTTAGGACAGAATTGACTTTGGCCTCAGATTTTTGCTAGCTTCATAATGTACTTCCCTTGGTGATGTTCAAGTATTACAGGTTTAGAGTTATGAGTACTTTACATACAAAAGAAGCACAAAGGATACCTGATTAATAATAGGAAGATAATTTCTTCCCCATTTTCCTTCCCTAAATAATTGGGCCATCCCATAGCGGAGCCAGACTTTTACCACTGAGTGCAAGTGCCAAGTATGTGCTAAGTTCTTTCACGTCTTGGGAGCTTTATTCTCATAAGGGAATTTAGCTGGGCATCAATTGTGTGTGGAGTGACATAAATCCCAACCGTAGTGGCAGGTGACAATGGGAAATGGAAAACAACCCTAATCCTGTACTCCTTGGGAAAATGCTTCTACTTTAACACAAAGTAATCTCCCTCTTTCTATTTCACTGGGTTCAGTGAATCTTAAATGTTTCCTCTGAGCTATAATCTCAAAGAGGAAAGTCACTGAGCTATATAATAAAATAAAAATAAGGATGTAAGTATTTTAAACAATGTCAAAGTTACTTCCTTAGACTTTATCCAACATAATAAGCCAGAGCATCTACATCAGTGTCTAAATCATTTAAAATTACTCAGTGTATTGAAAAGCAAGTGTAAGCAAGGCCTTGGTGTCAGATAGACTAAGTATTTCATGTTTACAAGCCAAGGAGATGCCAATTCACCCACTTACCCCTTCTAAATTACAAAACTCATAAAGCCTAGCAAAGACTAAGGCAAGGACTAAAAACACTTAAAGAAGCATACTGTATATATACCAACCAACAGATTCTCATTAAAAAAAAAAACTTGTTTGATACAAACCTACTATAGTTCATAAATTTACTTTATGTAATCATCAACTCTTCACTTTTAAAAGAAAGTACCACTTGAATCTACACCATAAGGTTTTAAAGAACATCTACTTGAGCATTTGTATTAGCAGTATTAACCTGAGAATCAGAAAAAAAAAGGTGCAAATGTAGTATTTGCCTTTGGCACAAGACAGTTGGTGCAGTCGGGCTCTAGAAGTACAACTCTTAAGTAGTAATATAATGTTTGGTCTACCTCTGCTGACTGTGATTCACAGATTACTTCCCTGTTTGTCCAAACATTGGTATCTAATTTAAAATATAAAAGAGAAGCAATAAAAAAAAGAATACACACTTTAGTTACATACACTTTGCTTTCCAATTTTGGAACTGTGAAAACAAGCAAATAGCTCATCCCAAATGGGGCACTATAATTAAGAGATTCTA
This sequence comes from Manis javanica, assembly GCF_040802235.1. Lineage (NCBI taxonomy): Eukaryota > Metazoa > Chordata > Mammalia > Pholidota > Manidae > Manis > Manis javanica. The sequence continues at coordinate 110,341,903 of NC_133160.1, forward strand.
ATAAGATTACTCATAAAATATACTTTAATTGGGTTCAAAGAGAGTTAATTTAAAATAAAGCAATCAAGGAGCATGCCAGTTGATAATAGTTTCTGCCCCTTTTTGTAGATTTAACAGCTCTAGAAACTTCTAAGTATTATTAATTTGATAGGGAAGAACAATTAATTATAAAACAGTTGAAGACATAGGAAGCACAGATACTGTATTCACATTAATTCATAAATGTCTATCTTATTAAACAATTTCTAGAAAATCTCAAGTTTCTAATTTGGATTTGTGGTGTAAAAAGAAGGCAATTTGGTAGCTAGATTCTTTTTACTAAAGACACATCAACTAGCAGAGTTGAAATGCTAGGCCCTCATCACCTAATCCCTTAGACCATTTGAAGGTCCTGCATACTAGTGCAGAGGTACTTGCAGCAGGAGGCAAGAATCCTGCCTATAAGGCTTTGTGGGTTATGCTGTTCTGTGCACTTTATTAATAAACTACTTCAACTGCCAAACCTAATAAAAATTGTTGTTCGCGACTTGGGGAATATTGGGTAAAGGTGGTAATTTAATAAAGTATTATTAAATGCAACATGATTTTACCCTGTAAACGTCTTAAAAACTCAGGGTTCCAGCTACTTATTTTTTTCTTGACGTAAAATTTCTACATAACCCTCTCCTCACTCCCAGTTTTTCCAATAATCTGCTTTATTAGGGACATAATAAAAGTTTTGAGCAAGAAATCATTCAAAAACAAAAACATATAGTGTTTCTGAAATGTTTTTCTTCTTCTGTGTCATTTTTTTTTTACATTTTCCCACTCGACATTTCTTCTCTTTAGTTTTTGTTGTAGCTTTCAATGCAGATATTCCATAATAATGGCACTTCTTTTTAAAAATGAAACTTTAGGCACAATAGTAAGTTACTTCTGGCTCTGCTTATAGAGAAAGGTACAAGGACTAAAATCTCTGCACTCTCCAGATAACAGCTTTCTAATTCTTCACAAGAACTAGATTTTTTGTGTGTGTGGAAATTAGAAGAGACTTTTTAAAAAATCCACAAGTGCAACCTGTGTATGTATAAATAACCTTAGTTTTAAATGCTGATTCTGGAATGAATCTGGGATATGCACACCCAAGTGACATTCTGTTATAAAAGCAATGACTTGACTTTCCAGCTCCTTTTCAGTGGCTGTGCAGCTGGAAAGACGCCATATGCGTTCCTGCTGTCCTGGGCCGCCCTGTCAACAGCCAGACCCTGGGTCAAGCTTGCAGCGTGGCTCCCTCTCCTCCTCATGGAGGGGACAGCACGTCACTGCCCTGCGGAGAGACTTCCTCATTCTGTGTGGTTTATTTAAAAATCCCCTAGTATGACTGACCTGTAAGAATTAATGATATAAAGAGCTATACAAATAAATTTTCTTTCAAATCCATAAAACTGTTCATACTTTTTTGAAACAGGAGTTAATGCCAAGAGTCTGTCAGAAGTATCTACTGTTTAGAAGGAAATGGAGCAGCACCAAATGGGTCTAATTCAACTGACTGGGACTGTTGGGACTGATGTGAAGTGACACTTTGCACCACAAGTTCTGTAAAGGGCACGGCACCAAAATCGTCCATCTTTAACACCTCTGCGCTATGGAATGCTCCATGCCGTGAATTCGGTTTTGGCCGCCCAGGCAGCACAGTATTATGATCGGCACAGATGTCGCTCAGACCCTGATGTGAAGAGTGCCATGGCACGTCTGGTGGCTGGAAGGGCTTGGCACCAAAGGGGTCCAACAGACTCTCCTCAGGCTGCAGGACATTCCCTCTGTCTTTCCCATCAGTCAGTGCAACACTAATGTTCTCCTTGGAGTCTGAGATGGTTAAAAATTCATTGCTGCTTTGAGAGTCTCGGCGGCCCACCTTTTTGTGCCTGCGCGCCCTCTCTGGAGTGCGGTAGGTGGGCTTCACAGTCTTCTTCGTGCTGGCTGGCGTGCCATGATGCCGCTTCCCGTTACTTTTGGACACATCCTGCTTTGTGCGCCTTTGGCGAGAGGACAGTTTCTGTAAACTACGCTGTTTGACTTTTTGTTGCTGACTCCCAGCTATTTCCTCAAAGGGCACAAGCCCAAAAAGGTCCTCACTGCTCTCACTTTTAATTGTTGAGGTGGGAAAGGGCTGAAATGGAGTGGAGCCAAATATATCTACACCTTTGGGACAAGCAGGGAGAGCATGTGCTTCAGGCCCCACTGCATGGCAGTCTTGTACATTCACCTTCTTGCTAAAGGGTGCCTTGGTGAATACATCAAATTCCTCTTGCTCTAGTCCCACAGAAGACAGCTTGGTCCGTTGAGAGAAGTTCTTTTCATTCTCTCCTTGTTGGGGCTGTTGAGCACGCACTGCAAAGAAGGGGACAGCACCAAACACATCGAACTCCTGTGTAGGGGTCTCCACTCCAGCATCAGAGGGTGATCGGGTTGGGGTGAGGAGTGTTCTGTTAGGATCCTGGATTGGCCCACTGCCAGATCCGCCTCTGCAGACAGGGCTCCCGTCTCTGTACTTTCCTTTGGCCTGCTCATAATCAGAATCAGAGCTGTGTTTTTCTTCTTCTTCCTCATCTTCAGAATCCATGAGGAGAGGCCTGTGACCCAGATTTTCTGGTTCAGTATCATCATCATTAAAATCTCCTTGCTCTCCATGAAGAACTTCTTCATCATCTTGCTCTTCCTCTTCACTGCTCTTAGGAGATGGGGGATCTGATTCAAAATCACTTTCAGATTCATCATTCCCCTTTTGCAATTGACCTTGTACTGATGAATTCTCTGAGGTTTTCTTTCCAGTCCGGTGGTCTTTAGATACTGGACTTGCTTTTCTATTCTTGTTTGCAGTGGTATTTTCTTGATTCATGGATGAATGTTCAATTTTCTTTTCAGGAGAACCTGCATGTTCAAAGAAAAATTATTATAGCATGCCAATGCATTTCAAAATCCATTTGTACTAAATAACATGTACTAACACAAAGCATTACAAATCCCTCATGCCAGTTCCCTTAGAGAAAGAAGTAATGTCACTTCCCTGTCATTAGGTTTAGGAATGCCCTTGTCCTCAACTAGATGGTTAGGCCCTTCAGTGCAGACAGACTTGACTCTGTAGCCCTACACACTACTTACTCATTGTAAGTCCTCACCAACAGCCACGTTTCATGTATAGCACCCAGAAGAGGACTCTGAATATAGTACACAAGAAAATTTTCTTCTGCCACTCTCAAAATAATATTTGTGTGGCATAAAACTCCTGCTAAGATCCCGTATTTACCAAAAAACCTGCTTATATTTCAATTCTCTTATAAAGTTTCCCCACAGAGATCAACAAGTACGAAGAGCTTGTCTGCTTAGTTAATATGTTTCATGGTAATTTTGAACTGGCATTCTGGTGCATTCCCTAAGACTTAATCAAAGCTGAGGGCCAAGTACTAAACTGAGACTGTCCCAAGGACATCTGCTTTCTCTAGACAACAGTCTTCAACTATCATATCTGTACTACTAGACATTACATTAAAAGCATGCTACCTTTAAAAAATATCAATACATTCACTGTAGGTTAGGTAATAAAATTATATAAAATATAGTGCTTTAAAATTTCTCTATATGGCATATAATAAAAATAATATTTTTGTTTACATGAAAATATACTTTCCTCCCAATTCACTGGTGTCTTTAACTGATTTTCCGGAGGTGGGATTAATTTGAATTGACCCAACCACATATCTATCCATCCCTTCCCGTCCTTTGCAAAACAATTAACTAGGATTGGAAGTACAGTTTATAATCATGAAAACTAATTAACTTAATGGAAGGACAAATTGGACAAATTACTTTCCCATTATTAAAATAGTGGTCCCTATGGCATATGACATCTCTCAGTTCCTTCCTTCTCTTTCAAAGTCAGCACTATGGTCCTCCTACCTCTCTGACTATTCCTTCTTGGCCATATTCGTAGAGATTTCTTTCACTAACATCTCCTTAAACATGTATGTTCCCCAGGCTTCTATCCTTGGCTGTTTCTCCTTCTGCATGTCCTCCCCAGGTCTTAAGTACTTGTATGTTTAATCCCACATACACCATAACGACTGGATCTCTAATACTTAACCAAGAATACTTATCTCTTTTATTCCTCTAGTACTTATCATGACATGTATCCTACTATTACTTCAAACTCAGTAATTTCAAGAGAGATCACCTGTCTTCTTAAACTGTGCTCTCCAGCTCCCTCTAAATTAGTAAACAAAAATCTGGAAATCATCTTTCCTTTTCCCACCAAATAGTGTTTTTAAAATCTCTGGAATCTGTTTTCTCTTCTCCTTTCCTCTCTCTCATCTAAAAACCCTGTAGCTTCTGAAGTTATCTGCCTCCAGTCCCAAATCCTTCAAACTGCTCCACTAATCATGTGGCTATTGCTTAAAATCTATTAGTGGCTCTCTAGAGACCCAACACTTAGCCCAGCACCGGGGATCTCGATCTGGGTGCTGTCGTACACAACCTAATTTAGACTCAAGACGGTGCTGTCTTACTACAGCAACACCCGAACTCTCCCTACTCAAATTCAGGAACTGGATAGATTTGGATAAAGTATTTTATTTGAGCTATCTTGTTATCCAAGCCCTTCATGTTTTCAACTGGAAACTGAGGAACCTAATAGATTTAGGTTTCAAGGGTGCACTTAACTATTACAATCTCTCTACCGCTGGAACATCATACCTCTGTATATACCTCCCAGCACTCCCACTCCCACCCGACTGCCCAGTGTAACAGGCTGTACTTCAATGCCAGCCCATGCCACAGCCCTTCAGAGGCTCTCCTCAAAAAACACCCATAACTGGTGCTCCTGATGAACCTACTACAAGCCTTAATTAGAGCAGGTACTGTACTGTATTGTAATTATTATACTTGTTTATTTTCCCTACTTGATTATGAGCTCTTAGACACAGACCTATTTATCATTTACCTCATAGATCATTTTTACCGCAGCACTGTACTGAATCAGTTTTTGTTGAGTGACACAGTAAGTTACTACTCTGGGCTCACAGCTATGGACACACACATATTTGATATATTCAGAATACAGTAATGTTACATAGAAAAGGAAACCCTTTACATTTGGAGATGTTTTAGCTCAGAATTCAGTCACTCACATTTCTTATTTGATGGGGCACTTTAGTACATGTTACACACTGGTGAATAAAATAAACATGGTCTCTGCCTTCAGGAGATTACAATCAAGTGTGGGAGACAGAGAGTGTAAGTAAACATGAACAGTGAAGTAACAGATCAGTGGTGCAAGTTATGGGGCAGGAGGAGGACAGTCAGCAAAGGCCTCCCTGAGGAGGAGTCAGTTGTAACTGAAGAGTGAGAAGGAGTCTTCCATGCCAAGGACAAGCCAGAAGCTGCTGCACTTGAAGGCTCCGGCATGTGTAAAGGCCAACTCGGGAAAGAGGTTGGCGTGTTTGAGGGACTGCAGATAGGCCAGTGTGGCTGGAAAACAGTGAGCAAGGGGAATACTGTACAAGATGAGGCAGGAAAGACAGAGGAGAGGACCAGACTGTCAAGGTCCCAGTTGGGCCATGATACAGAGTTTGGATTTTGTTCTAAATTCGGTGTATAGTGGGAAGCCATCACAAGGCTTTATTTAAAATAGGTGCCATGATCAGATTTATATTTCAAAAAGATAGCTACTACTTGCAAAATAGACTGAAGAGAAGGGTGCAGAAGTGGGGAGATGAGTAATTCAAGTTAGAGATCCTGGTGGCCTGGACAACACTGGTGGCAGGGTAAATAGAAGTGGAAGAACTAGAGTGAAGAGAACTCTGGATGGATGGCAGTGCCATTAACACAGAAATGAGTGAGTAAATAATAAATTGGGAAGTAGAGATTGTCAGGAATTTGGACACATAGCTTGAGTTATCTGTGAGAAATTTAGGTGCAAGCTAATGTCTGTGGCTGGAGCACAATAGTTTTTAGCTGGAGGAAATACATTAGGGAGTGATCACCACGCAGAGGGTACACAGGGAGTCACAAGTCTGAAGGAAATCATCTAGGAAGAGAGTACAGAAGAGGAAAACGGGATCTAGCACTGAGCCCTCAGGGAGAAAACATTAGAGGTTGGCAGAGGAGCCTGCAAAGCAAACGGAAAAGCACCACAGCAGAGGTCCAAAACCAGGTGAGTGCATGTCCCAGGAGCCCAGAGAGCAGTGTTGCAGGGGAGGGAACAGACAACTGCAAAGCGGCCCAATGAACTGAGGGCAGAAAACGGCCTGCAGCTCCGTCACCTCCTGTGGATTGTTGGTAACTTTGAAGTAAAGAGTGAGGGGAAAGAAGACTGGAGAATTCCATCAGGTTTTACTTAAATACAATTATAATCTTTACCTATTATTCATCTACCAGTTCCTTGAAACCAGCCAAAAGCTTTATGCTTTCTTTATAAATTTATAATAGGCTTATCTTAAATCCTAACAGATTAAAACCAAATCAAATGCAGATTCTCAAGTTTGACTTATCCTCCATATAGCATTTTTCTGATATTAAAAAAAAGATTACCATTAAATTAGCTATAGAATTTATTTTCATGAATTTGTTTTCTAAGGCAAAGACTGCAGTTGTCTCTTGCTCTGGGACATTTCCTCTAAGATGGATTTTAACTTACTACTTTCCCAAGCTACTTACACACCCACAGAGAACTCTGCCTGCTCCTGGGCACCTCCAAGAACATTCCAGCATGTTCCCAAAGAGTATTCTGCAGAACACTATTCCCGCAACAAGAACCAAGCAGTTCTATGGTCTCGGGCAACTGAGTTAATGAACTGAGGTACCACAGGCTATGCCTCCACTCTACTCACCTGGAAAATGCTCGTCGTATTAAAAGTGCTGACAAGTCCTACACAAAACCTGTTTAATGAATTTATGAAACCAGGAGCTTCCAAATTTGCTTCACTATAAGCACTTGTATTTATATGTAACACCTATTAGTCTTTATAAACAATTTTGCAAAACACTGTAGGAAAATGCTGCTCTCCAATGTCTCTGAGAGAATTTCCATTTTTAGGATACAGTTTTATTCCAGGCCTTCTGGAATATTTAAAATAGGACAGAGTCCTTCAATTGACCTTCTTTTTGTTATTCTTATATTTTAATCCCAGTCTTCTAAATTAACTGTTTACTTTACCCAGTTCCTTAACATTGCTTTCCCAAACACTTCCATCACTTTCTGCTTTCAATCTGCCCACCCATTGTCAGCTTCTCAAAGTTGTATTAATAGGGATATATATGTCTTTATTGTAAAGTGCTAATCAGGTCTATTTTTTTCATTGTCAGTGTGAATATAAATTTGTGGGGTTTATTCACTTATTCTTCATATGTCTTTAGGTATCAAAATAGTCCATTATTCTGATAGAAAAATAATAAAAAACATATAATATGTTTGTTTACCTATAGAACCTCTAGGTTGTTTCTAGTTTTTCAGCATTTTAAGTAGAACCATGATCATGTACTTTTTCCTTGGTGGGGAAAATAGAATGAAAGCTCGGTCCTTTTTAAATATAAATTTCACTTTATCAATTTACTATTATTCCTTCCTTATGCATAATTAACATACAGCTAGTAAAGTTAACCCATTAACAATCTGACAAGATCATAGCTAAATACTGTACTCTGTTCCCCCATACATAACATGAGGGAATATGTTATTGTATTATGAGAAAATAATATCATAGTAGCAGGTTCTACTTCATAGGATGTCGTAAAGAAAAAATTTAAAACATTGCCTGACACTAATAAGCACTTGATAAAATTAACTGTAATCATCATCTACAGGGCAAGGCCAAACTCAATTATCTCATCCATCACACTCCAACCTTCTAGGAACTTTTCTGGATTCAATGTTTGAAGGTGAATCTAAATGAGAGGGAAGATTAGGGAAAAGGGGGAAAGAGGAGTGCAATTATATGGCTAATTCAAGAGTAGTTCAAGTCCACTTTAGAACTGACCAGAAGTTAGACAAAGAAGTGTATATTCACATACCACAAGGGTGCATGCTGGACCCTTGGAAACTATACCTCTGATTTTTAAATAGCTTTGGTTGAGGGCACAGTATAAAAAAACTGAAAAGGACTACTTTCAAAAAGAACAAGAAAAGAGACAATGATCTATGTTATCTTTGCAGTTTCACATTACATCCCTGAGATGAACAGAAGTCCTGTTAGTACAGATACACTGGTTTTATTTTTTATTGCCTCCCCTTCTTAAAACAAACAAGCAATCAAAAATATTTATCCAAATTCCTTCTTTCTCCCACATGCTCACAACCCACCCTGACATTGTTTATGTTTTAATTCTCTATCCTCCTACTCCTTCCTACACCCGTGTAGTCAAAATTAGCAGGGAGCCTCTCTGACAGCACACAAAGGGTAACTTAAATGGTTAAGCACAATGAGGTCATCACTCTCCAGCACCTCCTGCTGAGCAGAAGTTAAATTAGAGGCAATACATTATAGCAATCCTAGATAGGATTTCACTTCCTACAGTAACAGCGATTGACTTAATCATCCTGTCTATTGTGAAACTATAGAACCAAGAAAGAAATGGAAATAATACAAAAATAAAAATTACTAAGGCTTTTAGTTCTGTTTCACAGGCACAAAAGACTATCACAAGAAGTATTACAAGTTATAAAGTTGGTTACCTAACTATACAGTAGATAGTACTTTAAAATGTACTTTCATAGCAAAGAGTGCCATCAACTTTTAAAATCCATTTCTTTGCCTAAACATACTTCTGTAATTAAAAAATAAATTCATTTATTCTTACTGTTTGCTCCTAGCCAGATTTTGTCTTCCATGTTGTTAGAATATTAACATGTGATTTACTGTGGAATTTAAATCAAGATTATTTCACTGCCAAATGCAGCTTAACTAGTTTTGCCTTATAATTCAATATATTCTAAATCCTAATAAGCCCTGTATTTACTGAGATTTGTATTATTAAGATTTATTTAAATATGGCTGTTTTTCAAGTAAGTGGAAAGGGAGCTATAATGTTTAGAGTAAGCACTAGGAACATGTACGTAAAAAGCATAAACAGATGTCTAGAATGTACCAGATAACACCTTACTTACACCTTTTCTCAATTTTGGTAAAACACTGTAAAATTCCATATATTGCTAATTTTCATTTTTGGCTCTAAGGGCATTTTTCTTTAAACTAAATACAAAAGAGTGACATTTTGATGGCTTCTAGTCAGGATATTATTTATTTCTGCTTTGTGTCTTGCAACTACAAACTAAAAATTTCAGCTTTTTGAGTAATCCTCTTCTTTTGAGGTTGGGTTTGATTGCTGGAAACAGCCAAAATCTTATCAGAGCTAAATCCTGAGAATAAAGTGAGTGACTACAATAGACAATGAAGATTTGAGTAAATTATTAAGAACATCAATGATGGGTTACAAAGTCTTAAATTCTTAAACTGTCTCTCAGGGAAATTCCAAGTTAAGCATTGATAAAGAAAAAGGTAGAGCAATGGAAATAAATCACTAAAGTAAGTGCCAAGATAATTGGTACTTATTTACACACAAAAATGTTGAAGTTATCTCGCTACTTCATGGCTTAATACCTTCAAGACCGTAGTTCAAAGCACACTAAAGTAGGGCTTCAATTATTCAGTACCATCAGTAAAATAAGATGATTAAGAAATAAAATACCAAACCATCTGGTAACTGTCTCTATTAAAATGTATAGCATACTTCCCTTCTTCACCAAGAAAGGACACTGACCAGATGTGTCCCTGATGTCCTGTGTTCTCATTTGGAATCATGCATTACTTAGAGTTTCTCTTTCCTCATTTATAAAGTAGGAATAGCAATAGTATCTGCCTCAGAGAGCTGCAGCAGGATTAAACTAAGAATACACACAGAAAGCTTACAACAGTGCACATTGTAGGTACTCAGTAAAGGGCTATATTATTGTTATTGCTGATGTGTTATACCATCATTCATGACTTTATAGAGTACGTACTATATATTTCTAACAGCACTGAGAAATGAATCAGAGAGAATAGGAATATTGTCAAGTGCATAAATACAGTACCAAGGGTTTTTCAGACATTATCTCAACCACCACTAGGCTCCCACAACATTAGGAGGGCAACAATGCTCTGTAAGGTTTGCTGTGATCTTTCCTCTTCAATGTTATTAACTACACCTTCAAAAACATTCTCCTTGCTTTCCATGTCAGATCACTGGTTCAAATACATGCACTGTTACCACCCAATGCTCATTCCTTGTCTTTCTCTTTTCTCTTTTCCGTTTCTTTCTTTTGGTGACCTTAATCACATTTCATAACTTCAACTATCTTTAAAGCAAAAAACAAAGGATTTTTAAAGATACAGTCCATCTCTTTTCATACATAAATTTGAAACTAGGGAAAAGTTGAATTATTTGCCCAAGTTTAAGGCCATATATCAAGGCCATAATGACTTCTCTGCTGATGACACTAGTTTAAAATTCTCATCTGTAAGCTGTATATATAATTAAACTACCAATAGAGTATCAGCAGCAAACTTGTTGGAGTACAGTGTATCCTCAAGCCCTCCAAAATACAACTACAGACTCGTCTTGCATTTCTTTTGTATCCCCTTTACAAATCTATGCCTCAACAGATTTAAAAAAAGCTAATAAAAGTGTTTTGTTGAGCTCTATGACAATACCTTGTATTGAGTATTTTATAGTCTGTAGGTTTAAATTCTCAAAATACTGTAAGACTTTATCAACAAATGAAAGAATACTCCATTTTACAAAATTCACAGAAGATAAACATCCAAAAATGCCTGTTTCCTCATCTATAAAATAAGAACGATAAGGGGACTTACCTAAAAGAGCCAAACGTTAAATAATATACATCTTATTTAGTGAATGCTCATTAAATATCAGGGGGTGTGTGTGTGTGTGAGAGAGAATATTACCAAAGTATACTTTGATAATGAATTCATTCAAAGGATTATACATCATACAAAGATGAACAAGACAATTCTTGGCTTCAAGAAGCTTATCATTCACTTTAACAATTGTGAAATCCACATTCTAATCCTGATTTTAGTGATGAGCAAAATGATGAAGTGAAAACAAATGGGTGATTCTAAACAAGCTTACCTCACCAAATGAATTCAAGAACATGAATTCATTCATCCCTTCCATGCTCAAGTTTTCATAAAATGAAATTTCTAGATGTTAAATTTTCAGATACCACAGTTTTGCAGTCCAAAAGAGGATTTCAAACTCAAAAACTAAAATTTGTAGTCAATTTTCACAGACTTTTATGTACTATTATAGTATTCTTTCAAACAAATGCTTCGTAAAGAGAATGAGATCCTAGTTAATGCGACACTATTTTAAATAAATATTGCAAATGTTCTTAAATCACATAAATGAACCTTTTCCTAAGCTTTATCAAAAAATTCAAAATACTTCAAAAAAGCCAAAAATAATGTGAGGAAAGGGGCATGTTTGCATCATATTATTCATATTACCACTTTTCTAATGAGGTCTCCCCATCTTTTAGAGAACAGTTCTGTTAGTTATAAAACAGTTGGTACATTTTTAATCATATAAGAAGCTTCCGGTTTCAAAGAAGTTTTGATGTTCTCTTTTTGCTAGCAGATTATAGAGGATGAATGGCTTGAAACTGCTATTGTAATTACATGACTTCTGTTGTCTCATCATTTAGGGTATAAAGGAGGGGATATAAGAATTTAAAGCTCACTTTGAATTAGTATCACACTGCTTGCTATCATTTCCCAGCAATTTACCAGCCAGGCTCAAGGATTTGTGGATTAGAAGGCTTTATTCAAAATCTGTACTATTTCTCTGAAGACAGGCCAAGTAACCAGGTCTGGGTGTAAGAAGAGAATTCAACTAGTTGTGAAGAGTATTAAAAATGTTGTAAAACTGACATTTCTATTATGTTACTCATACTATTATAGATTTTTTTGTGTAAAACAGGCCACTTAACACTTTTATTTGTTTTGTTACTACTAAAAGAACAGAGTTTAGAATTAGGACTGGATTCGTACTAATAAACTACCTGACCATAAAAACTCATGGACATGCTCTAAGCCTCAGTTTCCACTGTATGTATATATTAGAACTCAGTAAATGGTAACTTTTTTTTCTATTCTATGCTAAAGTAGAAAAATTCTTGATCTTCAAAAATTATATACTAGAATCTAAAGGTATAAAAATAAATACACCTCATCATGGCTTATTAAAATGACCCAGCATTTGAACTGACAATCTGTAATAGTTTGTGTTCCAACAAATATTGGCTACATACAGTATGACTTTTCCCAACCCTGAATTCAATTTAACTTCCTATTAGGTAATTAGACCCATGAGGGTGAATCTAGGGATTGGGAGAGTAGGGAACATTCACCAGATCTAATTAACAATGAAATGCAGTATTAGAATCTAAAACTTCAGTGACCTAATTAATATGGCCTATATGTCAGCAAAATTCTTCAAACATACTACATGTTTCAAAAGTTGTTCATAGTGTAAACCACTTAATTTTAATAATTCACAAAGCCACACAGCCTATGTTGGTACACTAACTGTAAAATGATACCTTGGGAAGAAGGGTGTGTAGGTTTCAGTAAGGGAATAAATACTATGCTTTTAGTATTAATTTTATATGTACATTGTAGTGAGTACTGGTAGTTAATGCTTTAATACTAGAAACAGCACTACTAAAACAGTTCTTGGTAGGGAAAAGCATAAACAGATTTTACATCTTACTTAAAGGTGTCATTTAGGAGTTAAGAGGATACTAGAACTTATTTTTACTGGAACTTTGTACTGCTAATACTTGGACAGCAGCTGCAAAACTTATTTAACATTAAGATTTTGTAATTTAGTAGTAAGTGGTAAAAATGCTATTTACTAACACTGCCAACAACAGCCAAAATAGCAACCAACAATGAGGATGTATGTACTTTGTATAATATTCTCTCATTTAATCCTTTCAATAATCTCAACAAGTAGCTAATATTTCCCCAATTTAAGAGAAAGAAAACCTGTAAGAAGTTAGGCAGTATCACATGGCTAATCTGTGATAGAACTAAGATTTATACTGAGGGCTTTGTAATTCCAAAGTCAATGCTCTTTATGACATACTACAGTATTAATAATCAGTTTAGTAACCTGACATAAAAGGTAAATATAATTCAATGATACTTAAAATATCAATGTATAGAATAAGATATCACTTTTACATACAACACCAAATAGATTCTTGATATAATTTGGTTTTTGCATAAACGGATAATGGATGACAAAATTTAATTTTGCCCATAAAGAAATGTTTAAAAATAAAAGAAGGAAGAGTTAAATTCATTTTAAAACATGGCCTACCAAAATGTGATCTGCAACTAAGCTTCCTAGAAGTCTGAAAGTGTTATAAGCTAAGGCACCAAACAAATTAGAAAGATGGATTAACATGGACAAACTAAGGTAGGCCAGCTGACTGTACCAGATCTGAAATAAAAGCAGCTATTAAAGATAGGAAAAAAAGGTATTTTGGACTCTTGGGACCTAGGCTTAGGGGCATAGGGAGCATTTCTCTAGCTGAGGCTCTTCTTTTTAAGTTAGAATATAATGACACAGAGACTCAAAAATTCACAAGGAAAATTATGTTCAGCATAGTTATTTACCCAGCCAAATTATCAATCAAGTGTCAGCTTAGGAAAGAAAGATACTTTTAGGCAGCAAAGTTTAAAACTTTTCCTTCTATAACTACTTTCTCAACAAACTGGAGCAATTTATTAGTTGCTCTACTAATAAACCAAGAAAAAGGCAGAGAAGAGATCTAGGAATTCCTAGAAAGAATGATGGGTAAAAGAAAACAGTGGATGATAACTGTGTGGCAAACACAGAGGACAACCAATTCAGATTTTACAGTTCCATTAGAGTTTTAACCATGTAAAAATGAAAATGATAACCACCTTAAGTTGAGAGGAAGTTTACACCTCAAAATGGAGATGAACCAACAATTCATGTATCAAAAACTAGGGGAACAAAAACAGTCACTTTTATAAACATAATTAAGTCTAGGAAAAATAAAACTTTCCAGAAGAAAATAAATATAATCATGGTATACTGGACCTCAGGGGTGACAAATATTCACGTATTAAAAAAATGTATACTTTGAACACTGACAACCAATGATTGTGTCAAAACTCTACTGGAAGGATATGAAGAAAGGGCACATAAGAAAGTGTGCGTGTGCGTGTGTAAGTGTGTGAGAGGTAACAGTGTATACTAATTAAATCCTCATTTTCCATAATAGGACGTTAGCAGGTATATTATCTAAAATTTAAAAAAAAGGAAGAAACAGCAGTATAAGCATGCTATACTAAAATACCAGAAGTAAAAAATTACCTGTAATAAGTTTGAATGGGGAGGCAGCAGGCAGTGATTTTTTTTTCACTAAAAACCTTGTTAAACCTGACTTTTAAAGCATATACATGTTAAATATTAAAAATTTAGTTTAAAAATGTTATAAAATTATGCTAAACTGAAATAAAAAACTAATTCTTTACAATTCCAAAGTTAAGTTTACAAGTTTTAACAAATTTTTTCTTTCAAAATAAAAATAGCATAATTCCTAATAAAACTAGTGTGAGAACAAGAGATTCAGGATAGCAGGCCTTATTAATGTACTTTACCAACAGACTTAAAAATTGTTTAATTCTTACAGCATTCTGCCTCACAACTGAAGCCATTTTATTCTCAGGTAGCATTCTCTATATGGTTTACCTAAGATTATGTCCACTAATTGTCAATTCTCAGACTCCACTAAAATGGCTTATCAAATGTACCTATTATTCTGTACTGTACTCACACACACACACATACTTAGAAGTAGTCACTTGTCTTTCTTTTGTTCTAGGCCTACAGATTTCCAAATGCTCACAATGCTGGTTGGAGTATATTTTCATTAGATAGAATTCATTTTTCTTTTTCTAATTTCTTCCTAAAGAAATTATTATAGATAAGTTAATTTTTGTGTCAGTAGATTCAATTATTTTACTATTAGAGGAAAATGGATGTCCCTGAATAGTTTGTTTTTACAGCCAAAATTATTATATTGTTGTAACAAAGTATTTCTAAGCTTGATAATAAACAAGTCAGCAGCAGTAAGTTCTTAAATTTTTTTATTTTAATTATGTACTTTGAGTCTGGTAAATATATATTAATAATGCTGAGATGGCAAAGTGCCCACCTTTTCTTCTCTCTCTGGAAGCACATTTCTCCAATGACCATTGCCTCCTTTATTCCACAGTACGTACCCAATTTTTCATAACCAAATCATTCCAATGGCCATGTTCACATTAAATCTAGACAGACTTTTTGGACAGGTAGCATTTATATCAAAGGGCATTTTTTTTAAAGTCATTGTCCTAAAACTAAAGGAGTATGAATTTTTAGTATTAGTCATAATTTTTAATATATCCAATGAATATTATTAGGTACTTCCTGAGTTGGCTACTGGGCAGGTTTCAAAGACAGACAATTCATGTTTCCAACTCACAATAACCTTAAAATCTAACAGAGAAGTTAGATATCCCCAGTAAAAAGAAAAACAAAATAGCAATAACAGGAATTAAGCTCAAATCAGGCTCACCCTAGCTCCGGATTCTACTATTCATTTCCCCAGGGTACTTTCAGAAGCTATTAAAGAACAAAGAAGTTGCAGAGATAAATGTAAATCTGAAAAGGACATGCAACTCCTTCTAGAGTATGAAAAACAGCTATTATTGAAACCACTTTCTGCCACAAAGAGATAAATATCTGAAGTCACTGAGTACTGCGTTCTTGAGAACTTATAAAAGACCATTTTGACATATTAATTTAAAAAAACAGTAGCATTTTTATGACCTAGAGTATCGGGAGTGTGAGGGAATACATCTTTGCAGGTAAAGTAAAACAGACACAGTAAACTGTCTTCCCCAGTTATTGTCATGTCATCCATGAAAGAGGCAATTTCAAGGAAGCAAGCAGAAAATGACAAAAATATGGACTGTTTTCAGTAAGTGGCCAAGGGTAAAACATGGGAATGAAAGTATTCATTACTGTTTGTGTTCTGGATAACCAAATCTGAATGGTGAAAAGCTGTTATCACTTCCTTAATATATTCATCAAAAATCCTGAACACTAATTTCTTATTTTCATTTTCCATTTGTAAGTTTTTCTTCCATTGTTATTCTTTTTTGTGTGTATTTTTTTAAATAGTAGTGATGATTTTACATATGTAACTTGCCTGAGTAAGAAATAAAAGGAACAGAACCAAAGAACATGGCTGACAGTTACCTTGAATATAGTAAACAAAACTCTTACCTTCTAATAATTTTTTCTTCCAATACAGTAACCTTTTCTAAGAAACTCTTTTTTTTTTTTATAACCATACACACACACAAATCCATTTTATGCCAAAGTGGGATTCTATTTCATTCTAATATATTCAACAGCATTAACTGAGTAATTACTTTGAAAATGTTACTACAATTATTTTTAAATGGTGAATAATCACAATATTTAAATTCTGGATTGAAATCAAAGAAAGGATGCAAGAGAAAAGAGAAGATAATTTGTCACAAAATGATTGTGACAAATACAAAATCTTCAGTACTTCTTAAATACACCTAACAAGTGAGCCTGTATAAACTAGGAAAATCACAGGATTTGTAAGCAAAAGCGAAGAAGAAAAATGTCTTTATGTATACTTTAAGCATATAAAAAGGAAAGACATTTTTAAGCATGAATTTTTTTGGAATAATATACAATAATAAAGGCAAAAAGAAACAGTTACAATTCTATTAGGTCAATTAGCATTTTTCTATGTTGGCAAAAGGCACAAGTGAATAACCCAATGGAAAGAATGTCAGTAGGAAAACTAGGATGGCTAAACATTAATTTTCTATTCTATCTGGTGTAAAGAATACCTGGTTCTTACTTTGGCTTCACGTTAATAAGGTTTTTTGTTGTTATTACTGCTGACCTTGTGTGTATGTTTTCATGATAGTGATGTTACATATGTAACTTGCCTGAGTGAGAAATGAAAGGAACAGAACCAAAAGGATCTTCTGGAGGATGGTTATGTGGAGCAGAGAGTGGGTCTACATTCTTATCTGAGGATGCTCTCTCCTCGAGCCTGTCTGTAAAAATAAGATGAAACAAAACAAAAAATAAAATAAAAACAAAATGATCTTTAAATTTTAAAAATAGTGGTATACAGTATAAATACAAGTGGAAATTATACAAAGCAACAGCCATTTTGAAAAATACTAGATTCAGAGTTAATTTTTATAAGCATTAGGGGATAGTCATTTTTATAAGTAAAAGGGAATATATAGAGTTTAATATATATTTGTTGCTACAAAGGCAGGCTTAATAACACAGCCTCAGTCCTAGATCTCGCTACATGCAATCAAAGTAATGAATTAACTTAGTTTATTTACATACCAGTTGTCTTCAACATATAACATATTGGACCTGAACTTAAGCTCAGCTTATTAAACAGAGACGTACTTGGCAGATCTTCTCCAAAAACTTATTCACGTGGAAAAAATATTGCAAATGGTCATTTGATCATAAAATAGATAAATCCTACTTCTAAATAGCAATAAAAAGTAATTCACTATATTTTATATTATTGCCCATTTCCCATATTACTTTGTAGTTATTGAACCATTCACACAATAAAAGACAGAATATTTCTCTACTAATTAAAAACCTTAATAGCAGAGTTTACTTCATCCAACAAACATATGAGCATCTATTATGCTCCAGGCACTATTCTAAGCAATAGGCATGCAATATCAAATAAAACAAAGATTCTTGCCATCATGGAATTTAGATACTGGTATGGGAAAACAAATAATAAGAAATATAATGAGAAATACATACATATATTTATATACTACATACATATATAATATATACACGCACACATATATGTATGTGTGTATGTGTATATATATATATAAAGCAAATAATGTTATAGAGAAAAATGTTTTTCAGGGTAAAAGGAAATTAAGAGGATGGGTATAGGTTACAGTACTAGAGTGATGCTGATAGGTACAGGTGAGAAAAGACGTCAAAGAGGCAGGAGTGGATTACTGGAAAAGACCACACCAGGCAGGCGACGAGCAAGAGCAGAGGCAGGAGCAAGCCTGGTGTGTCTGAACAGGAGCTGATGGGTCCCAGTTTCCTCGTGGTGATGGTTTTTGTGATTACCTATCTGCTCTTAAATTCTGTACATAGCACTTTATCAGTTGAAAATGTCCAGATTTTTCTAACATGTTTCTTCATCCTGATTCTCAGCAATCAAATATATACTAGTAGGGACCCATTCTGTCTTTCCAGATATTTTAAGCATTCCCAGGACTATACCTTTCATATTTAAGGAATTCTATGGGTAAAATTAATGCTGGTTTTGAGTTCTAATGGATTGCAAGGTGGGGAGGGAATATCCAAATACAATTCTCTAAAAATGACTGGTAACTTCAGAATGAAGTAAAAAGCCCCAAATTAAGGCAGGAATCTCCTAGGACAATGCTTCTTAAATTTAACTTGCATTCCAATAACGTAAGGAATTACTAAAATGAAAATCCTGATTGGATGGTTCTGAGATGGCTCTTGAGGTTCTACTTCAGCAATCTCCCAGGTGATGTGGCTGCTGGTCCACAGAGTACTCTTCAGAAGGCAAGGCCTTAGAGTCTACAATACTCTGAATATATTTAATCACTGCTATGGAAAACTAATTCTTTAAATGCCTTTATGATAACAGATACAATTATCAGCATTTGTGACTGAAACGAGCTGCAATATCCACATAAAACTTAGGGATGTTGAAGATTTTACTTAAACTTTTGTTTATGCACTAATAAATAACTTGTTAAGGCAACACATCTGACAACTGTTTTATACACAAAGAGAACTTATAAAACTTAAGAGTTACTTTCATGTAATAATAAAAATGAAATAACAATGAACATGAAAATTTGTTTTAGGTGTTCTTTTTCAAGAAAGTAACTATATACTTAATTCAGGAAATTAGTAACAAATGCTGACTATATCATGAAAAAAGTTTTTCCATATTGTTGCCCAATGCCTATTAAATAGAAGTTAAGTCTCATAGCCTCTTTCTGAAAAAAGTAAAGGTTAGAGAATACTTACATAACAAAGGGTCTTTAAATTTTTGTGGTGGGAATCCACAATCAAACTTTAAGGTGAGAACTAAGGTTCACTGAGTCACACAGGGTACCTGTGGCTACCAATTTTATCAGGCCCTATGTGCATATACAGAGTTAACTACAAAAACACCAGGAATTACCCCTTGTATCAGAGTCCTCCAAGACTCCCTCATCCTTTTTCCATCTCCCAAATTACAGTGTACAAAAGAGTGAGGACAAAGGAAAGAGGGAACGGGGGAGGATGAATGGGAGAAGCTGTCTCTAGCCTCGATAATCACAGCCTATCAATATTCAAGATCCCTCATTCTTGAAAATCAAGACTGTAGGCCTAAATTAAGACCAAACTTCCTTCCTAAATCATCTGCATCATAATTGCCAGAATTCCTGTAAAATGTAGTTACATGGGCCCTACCACAGGCCTAATGAATTCTCTGAGAAGGAGCTTAGGAATCTGCATTTTAAAATACTTCCCAGACTTATAAACCACTACTGCACCAATGGTTCCCAGCACACAAAAATACAAAGTTATCACTATGGTTCTTCAAATCCTCAAGCACTGGGGTTTTATCTCCATCAGTCTACAGTAAATTCATGGTAAATGTATAAACAGCACCATGCAGTTATAACAAGACCACAAACATTATCATGTAAGCATAAACTAGTATTTTTTTATATAGACGAGTCCCAAAATTTAAAATATTAAGACACTGTCTTATGCAAAGTTATTTATCCAATTACTTCAAAACAAGAATCAGAATACACTAAAAAGTGAACCATGTTCTCATTGTTCCACAAAACACAGAATCGATTTTTCCACGGAGGATTTTTTTTTAAATCGTTTAGATTTCTAAAGTTCACAGAATAATCTGGGTCTCAGGGCACAAAGAACAAAGTAAATGCACATATTAATTTTTTTAATTATCAATTACCTATAAAAAAACTAAAAAAATGGTATCTAGAATTACTTTTCAAATACAGTCACCCCTAAAATGAATTTAAGTTCCATTTTCAAATAATTGGTTTTCTTTACATTAGAGCAGAACTTGAGCTTGATTTGTCCAATATAAGAAACTTACCTGCACCTGCCTTCCCAGAAGAATTGTGTTGACGAAAATAAGACAATTCATCTTTTCAGTTATTTTAATTGATACAGATGGCAAAAATACAGGATTTAAAAATCTTAGAATCAAAGTATATTCCATAATATCATCAGAAAATCCATATTGTCTAAAAAGTTAATTCAGCAGCTAATATGGATAATGGCTTCAACAGCCAAAAGGTTAATTGTCATACAGACATGATTACTATTGCTTTGCAATAATTTTCAACTCAGAAAATATGATTACAACTTTATTTTTTTTTAATGAGTAAGGTTTAAAAGTACAGTCTTTACCTGATACTTCTGAAACTGTTTTATATACTTGAAAAGTTCTGTTATTCCGCACTGAAGAACAATAATTGGTTTGAATTAGCTTAAAATGATGAGAGTTAACGTTTTTACAACAAACTAATTATATAAAGATATATCTATTTCATCCTGCCACTTCATAGAAAAAAAAATACATTTAGTCGAATTTGCAAAGCACCCAGTCTTAAGTTTCTTCTATTCCTCCTTTTAGTTATTTTGATACAATTCAAATGAAAACAACGAATCCACCATTAATGAGAATATAATAATTCCTTTAAGTATTACTTTTAACTAACATGTGGAGCTACACAAATATTTTAAAAATCAAGTTAAAATTTTTCCCAAAGCAAAAACCCTGTATACTAAACAGTGTTTAATTTATTAAATATAACGACAATTAGATTCTAAAGTTTACATACTAATCTGGATGTTCTGATACAAAAGACAAAAGTACAAAGCTTTATCTTTCAAAATTATCACTGAGACCAGCTTTATTAATAATGCTTATTTTTGATTTAATATTTTTCTATTAAATAGGAATAGGTAAAAAAAATACCAAACCATGAATAATATTCAGTTGCACTGAAAGCAAAAGCAAGATGAACCTGGTTTATTTTATATGCTAAATCCCTTTGCTAACTGGTATACGAAATCAATTGTTTTCTTAAAAATTACTAAAAAAGCATTTTTGTAACCAATTACTAATATATTGGAAGTTTTAGTATCTCAAAAATTTTTATGATTTTAAATTACCTTCTGGATAATACACACAAGCAAAATATTTCCTAAACAGCATATCCTTTCTTTTTTAAATAATCATGTACCATTTTTAAAAGTAAAACCTCAAATGGCAATGTATTATTCTGAACAATTATTACATGGGCAATGCCTCTATTTTTAAGGACCATATATAAATGTATTTCATTTCTCACTGGAAAGCATTTCATAAACCAAATATAATAATTTTAGGTCATTGGAAAAATGTGGATAAATACCTGCACTGAGAAAAAAGGTAAATTTGATATTTCAAATGCATCAACAATTTACTTATTCATTTTGGAAAAAGCTGTTAGTAACTAACCGCTAATGACCAACAATCAGTTTTCATTACACTGCAACTTTTAAGGTTCTGGAAGAGGTGTTGAAGTGTTTTGCCCGTCAGTGTAATTTAAACTCCACCAAGTAGAATGTTACACACTTCATTGCCTGTGAGTGAAAGAAGTGCTAATGATGGCTAAGTATTACAGTTAAGCAAAATTTCTAGAGAAAATCATTCTAAACTGTATTCTATACATTGTTGATTTCTTTATAAACTTTATTAAATAAAGACATTTCACCTTTTTAGAACTCCATTATTATGACTATCAATTACTAGAGAAAAATTGACTTTTTGCCATCTCCACCCTTGCTGTCAAATGTCTTTTCTGCTGTTGATATGTTTGCCCATAAAGCCTCTTCTACTTTGGCCTTTTAATTTTGCCAGCTGAAAAACCTGAGAGTTTAGACGTAATTTTGAAATGCTGGTAATAAAGGTCAATAACCTCAGAAGTCAGAGTCTAAAGACTTATACAGAAGATGAGGAAAGGGGAAGCGGCATTTATGGAGCACCCAGACTCTTTCAAGATTCATTTAATTTTCTTGACACCCTATGAGGTACCCATCAATATATCAAGTTTATAAATGAGGAAGTGAGTTAAATGGCATTGCTGGGGATCACAGTTTACATTTTCTGGTGCTATGTGCCAATTAAGTGCATCAGCCTTGTGACAGTGATTTCAACAGCTGAGAGACCATCTGCGTGATTTCCCAAGTGGCTGAGTTGCTCCAAGTCTGAATTGCAGATAAAGCTCCTCTGCATTTTCACTTGCAACTTCATATCTTTTCATAATTACTACTGCAATGAAGTCTGAACTCTCTTTGCCATAGACGTATGTGCACAAATATATACATAAATTACACATTACCTGATCTTGAAGTTTAAAAGCAAATAACTGGACAAGAGTTTACATGCTAAACCCAATTTTTATGAAGTTATGTAAACACAAATATTTATATTATACCATTCTTGCCTATACCTAGTAAATAAAACTTGGGTGTCACTACAAGTTCTAGGGAGCTTAGAATAACACAGTTTCGTAAGGTACAAAATAATGTGAATACTTTAGCAATTCCACAAATTGATTTTAAATAAAAGGAGGAGTTTTACCCAAGGAGTAGAAAATACTGACTTACAAAACCCTTAATCACTATCCTGGTCAGAACACATTAAAATGGATATTTTAATTTTATCTTTTGCTTTAAGAAATCCTATAAATATATTATGACTTGGTTACCCCTTGTGTCTCCCTGACATCCACCCAAAAGAAAGAAATATTTTATTTCCTCTTTTAAATAAAGCCCTGCTTTTGGGGCCACTCAACATAAATTTTAGGAAAAATGCCAAACAAAAGAGTTATGGTTTAAAAAAAAATTTAATAGAAAGATGTAAGGTTGGTTTTATCAAAGATAACAAACCTTTATTAAAGGCTCAAATTCATTATCATCAATTCAATTTTTCATAATCATATAACCAATATGTAATACAAGTTTAAATCCCTTACACGATTTCAGGCCATTTAAAAATTTAACATAAAGTCAATACTAATTTGGAACAAAGAATTTCATCTAATGAATGTTCTCCTAAGGCCAGTTACCAAAAATAAAATATAAGCAATAAACTATATAACTAGAAACCATTGAGACCTCCTTTTCACATGCAAAATGGGAAACCACACTTGCTGTGCCTGCACATGCAAGCACACACACATAAAAGCCTCAGAAACCTGAAAATTATCTACATACTCCAGAAATTAGCTTTTTTGCTCCTATTTTGAAACCTCAATACACTCTACATATCCCTTTTCCAAAAAAAGAATTTTT
Organism: Manis javanica; assembly: GCF_040802235.1. Lineage (NCBI taxonomy): Eukaryota > Metazoa > Chordata > Mammalia > Pholidota > Manidae > Manis > Manis javanica. The sequence goes on from NC_133160.1 coordinate 110,365,492, forward strand.
CTAAAATATGCACAGCAACACTTCACATACATATTTGGTAGTTCAAGAAAATGCAATGATTCCAAGTAAAAACATTGAAATATCTGATTTAAAGTTGAGAAGAATTTATTTAACTTTTGCCATGTCAGGACAACAAAGCAGCCCTTTTATGTTACCACTCATTAAAAGGCATTACAAACATTAACATAATGTAGTAGCACATGTTTTCTTTCAGGCATCATCAAAGGGCATCTCAGACCCACACTATCTTCTATTGAGAGTGCAGGAAAACAGAGCTGCAAAATAATTAGTAAAGCAAGATACTAATGTCTCCCTTTTTATTTGAATATTAATTTTCCATGTTTTGGAGATAAGATATTCTGAATTTAACATTGAAAGATATGCAGCACTTAAGTGTTAGGAATCAGCATATTATCAGCAATCTTGGGTTTGACAGCTACTATCAAGCAATTGATTTCTCCTGCACACAGCATAGTTTGATAAAATATGTAAAAGGTGATGGCCTGATTTTTGCCCTGCAATGCACAAAAAGTATTTTCAATTTATCACCTCAAAACAGTCTTTGGCCTTGCTGAATAATTCTATAGTTGTTATTTTACTGTGAAGCAAAATAAGCCTTCAAGTGTCCCTTACTTGATCTTAGAAGGTCAAATTCTCTGTCCAACAGTTCCTCTTCCGTTAACTTGGAGAAATTATCCTCTCCAAAAGGATTCCATCCTGACATATCAGGTGGGTTACTGACGTTCTTCTGATTTGTAATATTTGCAACTGCCTCTTTATCAGCAACGGACCTACAGTAATAATTAAGAGATGAAAAGAGGAAAGAAATAGTAGAATTTAAAATTTTTAAGCACCCTAGGTTCATACTTTATAAATTTTTAGAAAAGCAGATCATTTTATTATGAAGGATATGGCCAAAAGGGCATAGACTGAGAGAGACCACATGGGATTTAAATTGCCTCCGTAAGGTCACGAACTGTATACCTTTGGGCAAGCTCCTTTAACCTCTACCTCAGATTCCTCATCTGTGAAATAGGAGTAACAGAATCTACCTCATAGGGTTACCAAGAAGATTAAATTATTTAATAAACGTAAAGCAAAGAGAAACATGCATGGGGAAAAAAAAAACCAAAAGTACTTAATAAATATTAATTATAATTATCATACTGAGTAAGGCTTAAAGTGAAAATCAGTTACCATTTCCAACAGTATCATTTTCAAAATACTATTGAATAAGATGACCTTATGCCCTGATTATGCTGAGACACCACAATAGTTTTCCTTTTGACAAAGGCATTCTCTATATACTACCAACAAAAGATCAACTACTAGGGTCTCTTTATGAATTAACTAAAACTAGATAAGGGTTATTTTCTATACAATAAATCACTTGTGTTGTTCAAAGTAGCTGTAGTCTGGAGTCTAGGACTACTGGTTCTATAAAAGTTATCTAACAGGCTTCTTGGCTTTCAAAAGAAGATGACAGTCTAAATATTCTTCTTCAACTTAAGAATCCCTGAGTACCTCTCCTTCAAGCCAGCCTGGAAATAAAGGAGAGGCAGAAGGCAATGTAACAAAGTTGTCAAGTTTATTTCATAATTCAGACCCAGATCTTTTAACAATGGTAATGAAGGAGAATCTCTATGTATTTCTAAAGAAGTATCTTAATTTTTCAAACCTTGACTCATCCCCTTATATTCACCTTCCCCTTGGGAACTCACTTCCATTGTCACCATACAGGGCTTGAGAAGGAAGAGAGGGCAAAAGTCGTCCACTTAATCCCCTAATCCAAGACCTCTCAGTATAGCTGAGCCAAGAATGGAATCTTTAAACACTTTATTGAAAGCTAGGGGAAAACAATCATATTAATTGATCACAAGTAGACAGTCTTTCTTAGTAAATATAACTTAGATGTCTTAATAATAAATATAACTCAGTTTAGAACTCACTCAGGGAATACAACTGTCAAGGTCTATGCCTGCCTTCCCTCAGACAGAATCTCATCTCTAATACCACAACTATGCTCAAAGACTTTCAGAGTCCTTGAAACAAAATCAGGTAAGTTAAACCTCAAAGAGATATGGGAATTCCCCCTCCTGCCTGTCAATGATCCCTTTTAGAACTTTCTGATTCCCTATCCCTATCATCTTTCTCCCCCACTTCCTTTATGAATTCTTCTTGGTAAAGTGCAAATAAATCAATGGGTGATACCACTTTAACTTACAGTTTAAACAGGCATTAAAGTATGTCTACAAGTTCTTTAGACTCTCCACTTAAAAGGGTGGAACTGAATTCCTCTGTCCTTGAATGTGGGCTACATCTAGTGACTTGACTGCCAGATCTAGTGACAGAAATGCCAGTGTGGTACTTCTGAGGCTAGGTCATAAAAGGCATCACAGGTTTCTTATTACCCTCTCTTTTGGACCACTCATTCTGGGAGAAATGCAGAACAAACAATTCCTTCTTCAAAACACTCTTTGGCTTTGCCAAAGAGAATGCTCAGGCAGCCTTTATGGAGAGATCCACAGGGCAGAGAACCGATGAGGCCTCCTGCCCAAAGCCATGTGAGTGAGCCATCCTATACACAGGTCCTCCGGCATCAGCCAAGACTTCAGGGGACTGCAGCCCCAACTGACATCTCAAACGCAACCTCATGGAAGACCCTTCCCTGGACAAAACCACAGCTAAGCCACTCCCAAATTACTGATCCAAAGAAAGTATGTGAGATAATCAATGTTTATCATCATTTTAAACCACTAACTTTTGGGGTAATGCATTATGCAGTAACAACTAATACAACAGGGCAACTTATCACAGGAAGATACATATAGATGTTTACTATTTGAATACAACATGGAAATCCTCTCCAATATTCATACTAATGATAACATTAACACAGTGGAAGGGTAGAAATTTTAACAACATATTAAGTGGAAAGAAAAGGAAATAATCATGCTAAGACAGTGACCCTTTCCCTTTGTCTAAGGGAACTACCTGGTTTCTTATCTTCTACTCAAAATATCCCTTATAGACTTAGAGCCAAACATTTAATCCCAATTCTCATCTTCCACTCACTTAATAATCAGCAGGAATATTTTATTTCTAATCACCTTTTAAATTGCTATAACAGATATCATACTGAACATATAATCCTTGGCAAAGACTGATATTAAATAGGGAAAGTATTAGTCAAGTACCATTGAGGCACTGAATGTGGCTGGCGCAGTATTCCTGTGGAAAATCCTGTGTTCCCAACTTCTATTTGCCAAGCACATATTTGTCTCTACCCATGTAACTGCTGTCCCTTTCTTGCACCATCCTCCCATCTCTCTCAATACATAAATTCACAGGAGTAGAACAGAACAAGTTTTTTGCACTTTCACAGATACCCAACCCAGTGTTTCCCAAACTGGGGTATACAAGATGATTTTGATGATAAACAATTTTTTTTCATTTTAAGGTTACATAAAAATTAGGAAAAAATACTTATCTAACATACTAGACCTGTAATTTCATGAATAGTGTCACCAGAGTTAAAATTTAAGTAGGCAGTGCTATGGTAATTTACATGAATTATAGGTATCAGCACCTTGCATGCTTAGGTATGCTCTTGTAACTAATCAGAAGTTTAGACAGTTTATATGCTATGTAACGCTATCATGAATTCTCCCATACAGGATTTCCAATGCATGACTCCATTCTCATCAGTGACACAACTTTGCTTCCAGAGGCTGGTAATCCTTCACAATACAAAGTATACGTAAGTATATATGTATCAGAGAAAACATTTAATATCTTTGCATTTTCCAACTACATATACTATATATAATTTGTCATTTTTGATGATAGTTAACACCAAAAGTTAAAACAAAAATAAATCATCTAATTAACACAACAGCTACATCAGTATCTTAAACTAAGTAAAATCAAGCAGAATACCCAATTTTTAATGAATAGAACTAATCCATTCTTATCGCTGGAGGACTTTTACATCTTTTTTTAAGTTTATTAGATTGTTATTTGTATTTCATAGATGATATTTTACTGGCTTTAATTTGTTTTAAAGGTATATTTAATGTTATTATTTACAACAATGTATTAATTTATTAAAGAAAAAAGTGTTGTGTGGGTAAATCAAAAACCTGTAACTAGAGCAGGCAAATGACAGAGTTTGACAAATGCTGATCTCATCTTTAAACCAGTCTTTGGTCTTATGCCCTGTGAGATCTCCACTTAGACATACTTGTCCTAATTCATGCACCTCAATAAATCCATTGTTTTGGCCCTCCGTTCTCCCCTTCTTCTTCCCATCTCCCCCACTCACACACACACACACACACAGATGTTGGAAGGTGTACTACACCAAACTGTATACTTTAACCCTCTCTTGACATGCTTAGTGAACAAGTATGCTACTGACGTTGCTGTTTCTCATGCCCGCCCCTAGCCAAAGCTTACAGATACCTTTTTCCAGTTAATATTTCATATCCTGTAACAGCATTGTATGAGAACTTCTTTAGTGTTTAGTAACTGAAGTTCTAACAGCTACTTGCATCTACATATCTAAAAAACCCCGCAAGTGTTCATAATGATAATAGCTTCTTAAATTATGAAATCCTAATGCACTCTTCATATAAAACCTAAGTTTAAGAAAATTTCTATCTTTAATTTACTGTAATGTTTTCAATATGAATTATCCATGAATAATAAGTCTACTAACCAACATACCTGAACAAGCAAAACAAACTATTCCATGGTAATAAGTGTACTCTGTATCATGGCATCTTAAAAAGAACCAAGTGACACATTAGAATTTTTGCAGTTATTCAAATTAAACCAAATTAGACAATCTTTATGAGTAAATATTGTCAAATTAATTAAAAATAACATAAAAGTAGAAAAGGTTAAGTTAACCTTTCTACAAGGATTATTTTTACTTTTTAACTCTAAAATAGCTTGTTAGGGTTTTGTTTCTATTTAAACTATAAGGAATGTCTCAACATAAAACCAATAATTACCTTAGCCTTAACTGATGCCAAATGTTGCTAAGCCTTATCTGCAAATAGCAGTTAGCAAAATCAACTGATGGAAATGCAAGGAAGGATTGGGGATGCACAGGTACCAGGAGAGAGGAAGAGGAAGAGAAGAAGGGGGACTCTATAGGAAAGATGGACTCTAAGTCAATTCAGACTCCACTCCACAAGTATACCCACTTCCACCGTATTTCCTTTGCATTCACGGGAAAAATACTTGCCTATTGGCACCAAAAGAGGAGTCCATTATGGTTCCAACCTGAGCTGGGAGTGGTGAAGTGTAGGAAACTAAGGCTGGTGAGAACTCTTGAGGGGAAGTAAGATACTCAGGGGATGTTTGCTGTTGAGACTGATGCTGAGCTAGCATTTGCTGCTGCAGGAAAGCCTGCTGATACTGCTGCATCTGAAACAAAAAACATGCCATTACACAAAACAACACTTAAAGTCCCAACAGTACCATCAGCATCTCATCTATTGACTATGTTCTTTCCTGTTCACACTAGCAACAAAATCAAAAACCTGAAAAACAATTTATATCTCAAGGAGTAGCTTGCAACTGGAAAACAACAGCAAGATGAACTAAATCTATTTAAGAAGTTGTTTAATTGGACTTATTGTGGTGATCATTTTGCAAAATATACAAATATTGAACCATTACATTGCATACCTTAAACTAATGCAATGTTAACGTCAGTTATACTTCAACTGAGAAAAAAATAAGTTGTGAGGCAAGGCTCACCCGGCAGGATTCAAAAATCCTTTAAATAGTTAAAGAATAGTGGAACTTAAAGTCACTAGTATGGTGGCTGCTGTCAAAAGGTCAAAACTATTCTCCAAAGCAAATGCAATTTTATTTTGGGTTCCTTTTCTTTAGTCAATAGACATTTGCCAAATGAAAGACACATAGGACCAAAGTCATTTCCCTTATTCTATAAGAAGAAAATACCATCACTCAGTTATCATGTGCCAGATTCAAGTGCTATGACTTAAAGCTGCTTGAGAATGTATGACTGGCCATGATAAAATATGTGTGAATTAATTAACTTGAATTGATTCTGAATTATTAAATTCTGAATAATGCCATTCATACTGTGAATTCCAACACTGGGATGTCCACTCATAGAAATCGCCAGCATAGCCTGGCACTTACCACAGGAGGGCACAGCGGCGCAGGAGGCTGCAGCTGGCACACTGAGTGCATTAAAAACTGCTGCTGAAGGAGCTGCTGCCGCTGTGCATGGTGATACTACACAAGAAAAACAACATAAGTTATTACTCATGTCTTTTTGTGACACAGTCTTTTGATTTTTTAAAGACTGATTTTACCGTAACAATGATTTGGGTACTCAGTAGTTCACAAACACCAACGTAAAATCACTATAATCAGTAAGTGACTATAACTCACATATGTTTAACGAAATTGGTTTCAAAATCACCATTGAAACATAATAGATTCAACTAAAACCTTTCTAGTACAGTGTAAGGATTGTTTGGGATAAGTTAAACCCAAACACATTTACCAGTGATGAAGACCCCTGAAACTCATTACAGCAAATTAACACTCTCCTTTATCTCCCCTTTAATGATTTCTCTGGTCATCCAATGGCCCCGCCTACTGAACTACCCTGCACCCTGGGTCTATCACTCAAGACCCGAGGAGGGGTATACATTCGTGAGTGTCATGCACATAACCGTCTCAAAACTATTTCAGGAAATGATGAAAGGATGACAGTGACACTCATTACATTTAAAACAGTTTAATGAAACTAAAAATTTTCAGGTTCTAATGAGGCAAAGGACAGAATAGACCTTAAGGTCATTTTTCTCTATGCCCCTTCCAACTCTACATGCCACCACTCCACATACACACATACCAACCCAGGCAAAAAGATGAAAAACAATCACCTAAGACAATGTTACTTCTAAAAGCCTCCTATCACCTTTCCAACAAGAACATTATTAGTCTACATATCTGAACTGAAAACAGAACCTGAAAAAAAGAGTATTTATCATAAACTGCAGTGCTTATTTATGATGCCAAATGACTGGATAAACATGTTTTGCTTCATAAAGCCATAATGCAACCTATTTCAAAAGAGCAGTCTTAATTATCTCACAGAATGTGAATACATATTCTTTAATAATCAGGAAACTGAGAAAATGTTTATTTGGATCTAGAGTTCAAGGTGCCTATGAGAGGAAGAGGAATTCACTGATATTCAATAGGTGCCTGAATTTCACAATAGATACACTTCTATGTCTAAAGTAACAAGAGAACCACCTGCTGCATATAAGCATCCTGAAGTAGCTGGTGCTGCTGGTGAGGATGGCGATGCTGTAAATGCAACTGCTGTAATCTCCAGTCTCCCTGCTGTAGCTGCTGAAGCACTCTATGCTGTTGCGGAGGCTGTTCAGGGGGGTCCTGAGCCAGTAAAGTCTCAGGGCCGCTTCCATGTCTCAGTGCTCCTAAAAAGGTTTCCAAAAATGTGTATTAACATGTGCACAAATTCAATAAAATGGCTGAATTTCAAAACACTTATTTCAATATTTAATCAGAGCATTTATATCTATTTTAGATAAAGAAATTTACATATGCATATAGTCTAAAGGGATTATTTACTGCAATTGTTAAGTACCTATGAAAGTTATATTTGTCAGCTAAAACTCAGAACAAGTCACATCTTAAAACCACTTCACCTTTCATACATCATCTCTCCACAAACACACTGACCAGGTCAGTTTGTTCCATGTTTCTCAACTATGTCCTGTGCCTTTGCCAGTACAATTCTCTCCATCCAGAATGCTACTTTCCACTTCCTGCAGTTCTTCCTTCCTTTAAAGATTAGCTCAAATCTCTCTTCCTTGTTCCTTCACCTATTATTTCCACTCAGTTTATAACATTTCTTTCTACCTTGCCCATATTAATTGTTTATACGGCTATTTCCTAACGAGTGCCCTAGAGGGATAGGGTGATGACTTATCGATCTGTTAACATCCCAAAGGACCTTTTATATAACAGATGCTCAATAAGTGCTATTGCAGGGAATCTACTAACACTGCTCCTAAATGGATATTTATTTTTAAGGTTCATAAATTTTACTAGGAAAATCCTATGAATAAACCTTTGAAATTCACGAAACAGCAAGAAACACACATGAAAAAGAGGAAATACAGTCCTCTGTAATTTTGATAAAATAACTCTTCCAATGAGTTACTGTAAATTCAAATGCAGCTACTTAATCCTAAGGGGAAAAAAAGGAGAGAGAGGGTAAGGTGGAAGAGAAGGATTCTTTTTCAAACCTCCCCATGCCTCAAGTACAACACCAACCTGTGAAAATAGTTTATAACTATTTCTAAAGTCTTCTGATTATAAGAAAATGCATGTTCACTTTAATTATTCCTGAAAATATTTCTAAAAATCTAAGGAAGAAAAAATCCTAACTCCACTGTACACACATAACCACCATTAGCCAGTTGGTGGTTAAGTGTATTTCTTTCTAGTTGGAAGAGTATTAAAAAGTTAAGCTCTTCAGCTATATTTATCCACACTAGAGCCCTGATATCTAAACTGGAGAATGGTTGGGGTGAAACCCAATCACAACCAATGATCACCATATAATAACCCATGAGGCTCACCTCTCACCTCACAAACTGTGACTTCTGTTTAGTGTCATCAAGCTAAATAGACCTACTTGGTTCTAAAGCCAAGGCCAAAGAGCAACAAAGAATTCCCAAACAATATCACAACAATCCTATGTGAAAATAATGCTTCCAAGTACATCATTAAATTTTCATACTATCATTCCCCATTTTGCAGATGATGAAAGTAAGGTTCAGAGAAGTTAAATGAATTCACAAGTTAAAGACAAACAATAAACTGGAAGAAAATACTTATATTTGGCAAAGAACTGATATTCAGAATACAAAAATAAAATTTTCAGAGTGATAGAAAAATAAAGAAAAACAATCTCAGAAAATTGCAAAAGATAATGCACAGAAAACAAATGTTTGGTAAACATGAAACAGTTCTACTAATCTGGAATATTAAAATAATAACAAAAATCCTTCACCTATCAACCAGGAAACATTTTTAAAAACCAGTATTACCAAGTGTTGGCTAGGAAAAAATTGAAAGGACAATGCACATTGTTGTTGATAGTGTAAATTTTTAAGTCTTTTGGATGGCAATTTGGCAGTATCTGACAAATTTCAAATTAGTGCGCTTTTCAATATCTCCCCCAGGAAAATATTCTGACATGGAAATCAAGAGTTTGTTATAGCAATGCTCACCATGACACTGTAATAATAGCAAACACTGGATATAACCTAAATAGTTATATAAAGTATGGTACATTCATACTATGGGATATCATATGCCTAATAAAAACCATGTGGTAGATCTACATGCACTGATATGCAAAGCTCTTCAAAATATGTTAAGTTAAAAGAAATATTTCTTAAATTAACTTGTAGAGAACTATGCATAGTATGTTTAACACAACATGAATTATTTATATCTATACACACACATACAAGAACATAAAAAAGGACTGGCAGAATGCACAATAAACTACTGCTAGTTTACTCTGGGAAAAAAGTAATGGAGACTTTTACATTTTTCTTTGAATACTACTGTATTGTCTAAATATTTTAAAAGAATATATTCAAGTGTTGCTTTTTGTATAATATTGAATGGGGAAAGAGATATATAAAAAAACATTTATGGGAACATATCTTAACATAATAAAGGCCTTATGTGACAAACCCACAGCTAACATCATAATCAATGGCAAAAAGCTAAAAGCTTTTCTTCTACAATCTGGAACAAGACAAGGACATCCACTCTTTCCACTCTTATTCAAAAATGTTTAAGTCTCCATTACTTTTTTCCCAGAGTAAACTAGCAGTAGTTTATTGTGCATTCTTCCAGCACTAGAAGTGCTAGCCATATCAATGAGGCAAGAAAAAGAAATAAAAGGCATCCAAATTAGGAAGGAAGTGGTAAAACTGTCACTATTTGTAGGTGACATGATGCTATATATAGAACATCCTAAAGACTCTACCAGAAAACTACTAGAATCAATAAATGAAGTCAGTAAAGTCACAGGATACAAATTCAAAATACAGAAATATGTTGTGTTTCTATATACTAATAATGAACTAACAGGAATCACTTATTTGAAAAGATAGATGAAGATATATGCACTCCTATTTATTCCAGCATTATTTACAATAGACAAAATATGGAAACAACCTGATGTTCATCTATAGATGAATGGAAAAAAGATGTGGTACAGATATACTACAGAATATTACACAGCTGTGAAAAAGACTGAAACCTTGCCTTTGTGACAATATGGGTGGAGTAAGACTTTAAATTTCTCTATTTTCCCTTTTCCATGGAATAATCCTCCATCTGGTATACCTGGTCACCACAGAAGTGTGCAGCAATACATCAGGTAACATAACATTATCTTTGTTGAGGATATACTTTATTTAATAGTAATAGCTTATAGCTAACATTTCATAAGGACAAATGAAGTGGCAAGCATTACATTTAACTAGTCATTTAATCCTCACAACAATCCTATAAAATAGGTGGTAGAATTTTCACAACATATATTACTAAAAAAATGGAGAAATAGGACTCAAATACAGGTTCATGAGATGCAGAGTGGGCTCTTAACTATTAGAGCACCCTAATTTAAAACATCTTAAGTGAAACCACTTAAGATATATATTTTAGAAATATATCATGAAATAAAGTGCAAAACAGGTGTCTTTGAGAAGGGTCTTCAGATTATATACCCAAATTCTTGAAAGAACAAGTTTACTCTCTAATATCAGAGATAGTTCCTTGAGGAAAAAAGTGTTTTAAAGTACCACATTGTACCAATCCTTAGGACATTTGAGAATAGAAGAACAATGTTTCTGAAAATCAAATGAGAAGATAAATTTCTATATGTAATATCTATACGGCCCAAGATAGACTTCTTTGCTATGAAGGCTCTAGATTCAGTGCAAAGACATTTAACTTTGTAAGGCTAGAGTTTCAACTTTTTCCTTCCCAACAAGACACAGAATTTTCTATGCTCCTGAACTTTATTATCAACCTCAAACCCTACTAGTTGACTCTAGAGCTAAACCAACTGTTGAGTTTTTTTGTACCACACTTTTAAATTACCTTTGCCTACAACTTTAGGAAAACAGTTGAGTTATTAGACATCAATAGACAGTTTCTGAAAGTATTATGTTATGTGCTTCACAATAGTAAATTTGCCAATAATTTATACTCCTAGGAAAGCAAGCCATAAAAATTTTGAGTTAACCATAAAGGGGATGATGTTGGCAGGGCTATATTACCTTTTGGTCTGTGGTTACCAAATTCACTAGGCGCAGGGACTTTAATAGGTGTTGCTGAACTTTGAATGGCCAGCATACTGGGAGTGGCAGTAGTAGAGTTGGCCTTTGGTCTTTGTCTTGGTGCAATTGAGGTTTCTGTTGGTCCAATGGTATCTGTTATTCTATAACAAAGAATATATTTCATTCCAAATATTGGGATAATTTCCAATTTACTATTTGTTCTATAAAACATTTGTTTCAACACATCTACTTCATTACTGATGATGATGTTAATCTTCTTGGTTTCCTCCTACATCTCATTCTCAAGTATTAAATGTTTAATGACAATAAGAAAGTAAATAAAATAAACCTAACCATTTTCCTTAAACGAGTATGCTACTACCATTCATAGTATGCCACTGAAGCTAGTAGAAAAAGAATACAGGATTTCTATTAAGGAGATGAAATAAAATAATGAAACAGAAACCTCATAAAGTTTTAAACAAAATCAAGAGCAAACTCTCTGAACCAGTCAGAGAAATAAAAATACAAAACAAGTAACAGTCTCCCTTAGCTTGGACTCTAGGCCTAAGAAAGAAAAGACTGCACATTGGGGCATGTGAAACAAAAAAAAGGCTGGTAGTTTTAACAGGTGGAGCTACCTGCTCACATTCAACTCTTGAATCTTTAACTTTGCATTACTCAGAACACTGAATGGAAATTACATGAAACTCTACCACTAGGACTTAACTTTAGGCCAATGACATGGGTAATAAACATAGTTTTGAAGGCAAGAGACATTTGTCCTTGTCTTTCAAAAAATATCAGGAAAAATCAATAGCTTACATATTTTATCAACTTTGTTTTCCATAAATTCAGTACAAAAATTCAAGTATGTTAATAGTCATACATTCACTCTTCAACAGGATTGCAATAAAATCTCTTTACCAATTTCCCTTCACACATTTTCAAATTACTTTATACCTAAAAATTTTGCATACATATGATTTATCAAATACACATCTATCTGCTGCATTTGGAAAAAGTCCAGTCTACCAAACTGCACAGATCCATAGTTCTTTCTTATATCTGCATGTACCACAAGAGGGAGCCCTGTTAACAACTATCTTTCTAAGAAAGTGAAATTGAATTAAAAGATGTTAGAAAATAATAGAAATACATTGTATGTGTGCTGTTTCTAAAAATAACATTTATATTTTAGATGGGATAGGGAAGATATAAGACATATAAAAACTGAACTAAAAGGCAGTAAAATATCATATATAACCAATTATACCTCATTTTAATGACAAGTTATCTATTGAGTTCAAATTATGGGTGTGGCACTAAAACCAATGCTGTACTCCCTAAACTCAAGTAATTTGGAGAAACATTGTATACAACTTTTCGGTTTGTTTATCCATGCCTCATCCTACCTTGCTCCTGATCTACACTGCTCTGTCACAACACACGGGCATACCAAACCTCTAAAGAGCATATAAAAGTTGTGCAGACTTTGTTTAGTCTGGTGTTTCCCAATTTATTTGCCCAATGTACCAATATCTATTAAACAATTACTGTTATCCAGCAAACAAGACAAAATACCGTCTTTTCAAAGTATTTACAGTATTTGTAAATACTAGGAAGATAATGGCACAAACTCATAAAAATATAATAAAATACAAAATTATTGTATTGAGTATATTGAATTGATAAAAAAAATTTTTTTAAACAGTAAAAATAATCATTGCCAAGCTAGTATTGTCAAGAATTTAAGGGAGGAGTAATTCTACTTTTAATGTAGTTTGGCTAGAGAAGACTTTAGGAGGAACTGGAAATTTAAAATAATGCTTTCATTACATGGTGAAAAAGAAACTAAGCATTCTCTGTGAAGAAATGGGAAGAAAATGCTTGGACAGATTAGGCAACGTGAAGGTACAAACTTGACTGAAACTAAAGACTGAGTAATTACTGGTGTTAACACTGCTGTGTGGAGTCATCTGCACTATTACAACAGACAGCTGTTACCTCTACTTGCTTCCTTTCTTTTTTCCTCACTGAGCAATCTTCCTAAGAGACTATCTCTTCTTAAAATCTTTTGGTGTTTCCACCTGCCAGAACAGTGATTCTCAATCTTTCCATCTCTAAGATAAAAGTCACATCAGTTTCACATGTTTAACAGTCCCAAATCAGATGGAGATTTTGGGAGGTGGAAGGGGGCTTTAAAGAAGTAAAACACGGAGTGCCACAGATTGAAGGCAGGGCAGGCAGGTCAATATTCATAAAAGCTTTACAATGTGTAAACAATCATATTAGCTAATGATTTCTCCACACACTCTGCCCTCTGGAAACAAGCCTATTACATGAAAAAAAAAAGACTTACTTTATTTTTTAATTGTAAATTTTATACACATTTAGATTTTTTCAAGTTATTTACTGATACTATCAATAAAAAGTAAGTTTATATTTCTAATAAACACTAATAAACCTTTTTAAATATAATTTCTAATATAATAATTACAGATTGAACATACTATGAACAGCACTGCCAATATTAGTTGTACTGTGGTTCATCTGCTTAAAATTGTATAGCTGTAACTTGTGCCATGAAAAGCACCATTCCTGTTCAGTTGATTTGTGCTTTCCCATTTTCCAATTTATACCTACTTTTTTAGAGATTTAATTATTGACAGAATCATTATTTAAAAAACACAAGTAACAATAAAATTCAACTAAGTCCTACCAAATGTCATAATTCACAATTAGTGCTCAATTGTAATAGCAGTTGCTATCTATAACTATGTCATTGATAAGATAGACTGTCGATCATTCTAGATTCCTGCAAATTGGATGTCACTTTACTCCATCTCTTACTTCAGAGAGTATTTTAAAATTCAAGTGAATGAAGACAGTATTTTTAGAGTGATGCCATATTTTTTTAAAAACTAAATCATTCACAAGCAGTATTTTAACAATTTAACAGATTATTTACAACATATCTCACAACCAAGTCACAAATACTAGGACTGACTACAAGGTTGAAAACTCACTTGCCTAAAGATCAAAGTCCAAATTTCTTACCAAAACATATAAACAAAGTTGCTTATGACTGGCATTAACCTACCTCTCAGCTTCATTTTCCACCACTCCCATATATAGCAACTTATACTCCTATGTATACCCCCTTACCCACATGAAGGCCATTCCTTTTGCCTGAAGTGCCTGCCTGCTAGTTTTACACCCCATCAATCCAGGTGACTGACTAATTATCCTTCAAGGCCAGTTCCGCAATCCACCCCCAGGGAAAGGATTCTTTCTGTGCTCCTGTTTTTTCTGCTCCCAGTCTTTCCTCTCCTCCACTCTCAGAGTTGCTTGACACTTATCAGGTTTTAACTGTTTTCTTGTCAAATTCATTAGAATGTGAATAAACACTGTATCATTTCTTTGTATTTCCAGTATCTATATCTTGCCTATAATGGGTACATAACAAACATATTTTGTGTTAAATAAAACATTTTGTATAAGTAAACTATGACAAAAAAATTCTGTGACCAATAAACCTCCCAAATGCATTATTATACCTGTCTGATAATCTAAAATAAAAAGTCATGCTTATTAACTTTAAGATTTTTTAAATGCATGAGAAAAAATCATTAATCAGATTTAGATCTTAACCTACATAATATATGTCAACCTTAATGCAATAAGCAACTATGAAAAAGATTTAAAGTGGTATATTTCTTTACCAGACTTAAATGTACTATCTTATAACCATTCATTATAAATTATACATAGTCTAAGTATGTATTAGAATACATAACTTATGAATTTTGAATACACTAAAACAGTTGCCTATAAGAGATATTTTTTTCCTTAAGTTAAAAAAAAATACTAGCTATGAACTCATAACAAAATTTCATAAAGTTCCCATTTGACTCTACTCTAACACTGTAATTAATGTGACATTGTAATGTAATGCCAAAATGACCCAATGTAACATCACTGGTTACACAATTACTCCTTGATTACTGAGGGTAAACAGTTCAAGTAAGACTGATGACAAACCCTGTATATAATACATTTTATTTTACACTTGCTGTCTAAACTCTACACCACATGCAATAAGGAACACACAATTTTTTGTGGGTAAAGATGATATTTAATCAATGACATTTGCTGATTAAAAACAAGAAGCATACTCTTTTTTAAAAACACCTTATGAAATTTCAGCATAATTTTGCCTACCTGGCTTTTATTTGGCTTTTCCTAGAAGCTGCTTCACTAGCAGTCATCGGTTCAGGAAGAGCTGAAGGAACAGAAGAATTCTTGGAAGAAAAAAATAGAACTGTTCATTGTAGTTTTCATCTTAATTGCAGAAAGCTTTATTTAAAATGCTAGGCATATATTCTTAAGCTTAAAAAATTACTGTCTGTGAGATACTATTACTTTCACCTCACGTACCTACAAATTGTTCACATGAATTCACCAGATATAATTTGCAAATATCACTCTGCATGGTATGCAAATGTCACTTTCATATTCATGTTCCACAGAAACCCATGGAAAATAAACAGAAAAATATTAATATATCCATTTTACAAATGGGTACATCTTAGGTAAAAAGAAGAATTATTTTACACTTGTAAATCAATGACTATTTCACATTTTGGAAAAAGAAGTAAACACCAAGCATATGAGTAAAGTGCAGATCATTTTCATGACTTGTAAAGTCTAGAAAATGAGCAGAAGGCCTTATTCATTTGCTTGTGCTCATATAACATTTGGCCTAATATTGAGTAGTACTAAATAAATGTTTGCCGAGTTAAAAGCTAAAAAGTCCACAGGCAAATGTCAAAAAGAGCTACTTTCATTACCAGAATGGTATAACTGCCCGACTTTCACCTTCCACGGAGAATACCTTACCACTGGCATAGTAAGGACTTCAAAAAACAAAAAGGAAAGGTACAAACTTTTTTCTTGGTGGGATGGATTAAGTTATACCCAAAGGAAAACTGTAAGTCCAAGTTCAGGCCACAGTGATCTTTACAAAGTTGAAAATGGCTTAAAATCAGTGACGATTCTAGACCCTTATTATAATGAGCAGAGACTTGCCATACACAGTTAAGCTCATGTAGTTAAGTGTGTGCAAACACTAAATTTAATTCAAAGTCTTTGAATAATATTAACTATTCCCAACTCAGTACCTTCCACAGATGAGGTACTAGGTTTTACATTTATTATTTGTAATTCTCACAATTATTATCCTTCTACAGAAAAAGAAATGGACATTAAGGAACTTCCCAAAATACACATAATCGGTCACTGGTAAAGACAGAACTAACCCTAGGTCTCTCCATTTACGATGACTATGCTCTTCACACCAAAGGTAAACAAACTCCTAGAGTTTATAGTGCTTAGCATCTATGACACTCCTAGGCATCACCCACAGCCCAAAACAATCTAACAGCACCGTTTTTTGACAGATAGGCCCGAACTACCTAATAACAGCAGTTTGCACTGTGGCAGACAGAGGTCACTGTGCTGCTCTCAAAAATGCGAAACATCCTATAGTACCCCAAGTCTACTGTAGCTCCCAGTGCACCCACTACAGTTTGGCAACTGTAGGTTTATATAAAAAATATTAATCACAACACACTGTTAGACCACTTGTCACGAAACAAGTCTGAAACTGATATATACCAACAATGATAATATGACTTTAAATACATATCCTATCTGAACTACTTACATTGATGTTGGAGACTGGACAATCTTTCTTTGCAAATTTAAATGCAAAATAGGACACTTGAAATATATCAGGTCTATGCTCTGGATCTGGTTCAAGCATGAACCCTACAAGAATAGATCAAAATCTTAGAAAGTTTCACTGAACGCATAAGCGATTTAGTGGCACATTAAAAAGATAAAATATATACTTCTTTCATTTAAAGATCCATGAAGATCCCAACAAACTTTGTTAATATTTATAAAAAATATAGAAATTGTTCTTTTATATATGAATTTAAAGCATCTCAAGCTAAAAACAAACCAGTCATAGAACAGCTCTGTGCAAGAAGCATGAATAACAAATTTTAATATTATTCTAAGAAAGTGACACAAACAAAAAGTGAGCTTACTGAACACTGGGCAAATTATTCAAGAAGGTTCCAGGGCCATAGTAGAGGTCCTTATTTTTTT
The DNA here is from genome assembly GCF_040802235.1 of Manis javanica. Classification (NCBI taxonomy): domain Eukaryota; kingdom Metazoa; phylum Chordata; class Mammalia; order Pholidota; family Manidae; genus Manis; species Manis javanica. The sequence goes on from NC_133160.1 coordinate 110,383,065, forward strand.
TACTATTTTCTAAAATACCTCTATGAATTTTTTAAAATCCTGAGTCACTGAGAGAAGATTAAGTTTTGTGCATAATAATCTACTTAACAAAGTACTACAGGGCTGACATTATAGTTTTTCAAAAACATACTTTCTTCTCATAGTGATGAAACAATATTCACCATAGATCTGTATTTCAACACATTATCCATATCATCACTTTAGTAGTATGAGCAAAGTTTTATGGTTATATTATAAACAGATTTCACAAGAACTTACACAGCATTTTCTTGAAATACCTGACCTTTTTCTAACCAAACTGGCCACTAGCACATGCTAATTTCACAGCCAATTTCACAAGGTTGACATTTATACTCAATTAAATAACGGAAAAATTCATATTTTATTAAGATATCTCCATATCCTAACTCTACTTCTTTAGCTCTTAATTCTTAAAATGTTTTATAAGTTCTTATAAGTTGAGAAATCATCCTCAACTTATTTTTAATGTAAAATTTATAGCATTAATTAGGTAATATTCTGAAATTTGCTAATAAAATTATAGAGCTATCAAAGAATATAAATAGCTAAGTTAAAAATATAAATCAAAATAAACCTTAATATTTGAACAATGTATAAACTTACTTTGGTTAAAAATGAACAGCATGATAAACTTACTTTGATTAAAAAGACAGTTGTTTGGCAAGTGACATTAAGCACAAACTTAGAAATTTATTTAGGAGACTGTGAACTCAGTTTTAATATATTCTGGCTGTAACTTGATTTTATACACTTTAAAAGATAAATATATATTATTTATAAAATAGATTTATTACTATCACACTGTCAAATGTAAATAACAGAAAACATTTAATGCAAATATTTATTAGTTTATATTAAACCTCACTTCAAATACAATTTGAGCAATCAACAAGGTTTATTTTTTTCCTCCAAAAATCATATTTTACCTTGATACCAAGAGATATTAAATGTTTTAAAAGTAACAGAAGTACATGACATGGGGATAAAATCAGACTTCTAACAATAAATGTTTATATAATTTTTTAAGACCAAACAAATCACAAGAAATTTCTCAAATTCACAAAATTATGATTAATGATTTTTCTATTTTAGCAGTTAAGTTTATTTAGCTTTTAAAATAAAATCCTAACAATAGGTAAGTAAAAATATTATTCCTATAAAGAACTTAAAGTAAAGCATAAGAATTTTTTAAATACATGAGAAAATTAGAACAAAAGGTGAAGTAATGGCTGAGAGACCCCTACCCTGGCCAAAACAAAAAATAGGATAATGATGTCAATAAAGAAAATGCATATGGGGGGTTGGGTGGAGAGTGGAGAAAAAGATGGCAGAGTAGGAAGGCAAGGCTAAAACCTTCTCCCAAATACATATAAAAGAAGAAAATACAGCAAATACAACTAAACCTGAAAACGACCTGAAGACAAAACAAAAGATTACCCTACACCTGGGGAAGAAGAGAATAACACACAAAAAAGGGTAAAATGGCAGAACCATGGTCAAGTGGGACCCAAGTCCTCCCCCCAACCCAGCCCACAGACAAAGAAAGAGGAACAGAGTTGGGAAGGGATAGGAGCACAGAAACACTGGACACACAAGTCCACATTACTTTGGGTTCTGGTGATTATCAGTCCTGGTCACCAGGGACAGCTGGGAACACTCACGGAGGCTGAGATCCCAGCCACTTTTGGAGGACAGGCACATTCCACCAGTCCAGACACCCAAAGCAGAGTTGGGAGTTAGAAAGACTTGCCAGCAGTGGGAGGGATACCAAAGGGGTGAGAGTTGGACAGAGCTCTCACCTAAGGAGAAATGGCAGGTGGGCAATACCTATGTAGCCCTTCCTAGGCCCAACAGGTCACAAGTTCTCGGGAGCCCCAGATGCTCCATCACCCTCGCTGGCAACAAAGCCCAAAGGCTCCTCCTTGTGAATACTGCTGGAAGCCCACCCACTCGGCCCAGCAGCAGCATCAGACTTTGCTGCCTGGCAGATGGAGGAAGACCCTCCCAGCTTCTTCACCTCATTTCAGCCCAACTGGAGAAGTGCCTGCAGGAGCCAGCACTGAAAGCTCCTTCCTCCCCGAGGAATTTGGAAACCTGGTGCTGTGCATCCTGTCCTGCCCCAGAGCTGCACACAGTCCACCCACCCCATTAACCCTGAAGTTCCGACATTGCTGCAGGGCAAGCAGAGGGTGGCCCCTATCACAAATATTCCAACAGAGGCTTCTGCTCAAATAACAAAGCAGTTGAGGTAAATTACCTGTGCTGCAGACAGACAGAAAGGTGGTCCTGCCCACTGCACACCAACAACAGCTGGGGGACCCACAAAGTAGAACCAGGCACAAGAGCAAAAAGAATCCTGACCTTCAGGGCACCAAAGGATGCCTATTACTCTATAGGCTAGGAAGCATAGCAGATCCATTTAATACAAAGAAAGAAACAGAGAAACCCTGACAAAATGAAGAGGCAAAGGTATATATTCCAAACAAAACTACAGGACAAGACATAAGAAAGAGGGCTAAATGAAACAGAGATCACCAATCTTCTTGATAAAAATATCTAAGTAAGAGTCATAAATGTGCTCACTGATTTACAGAAAAATATGGAAGATTTCAGGGAGGACTTCAACAAAAGGGACAGAAGAGCTGAAAAAGAGTCACAAAGAATATAGTAACTGAAATGAAACATAAAATGAAAGGATTGCACAGATTACTGCAAATAGAGGAGACAATAAATGAGATGGAAATTAGAAAAGAGAAACACAATGAAGCTGGAACACAGAAAAAAAAGAATCTCTAGGAACAGAGAATGATAAGAAAACTATGCAAACAAGCCAAACAAAACAATATTCACCTAACAGGGGTAAGGGAAAGAGAAGAGAGACACAAAGGGATAGAAAGTCTGTTTGAGTAAACAATTGTTGAAAACTTCCCCTATCTGTGGAAGAAAATAGACACTCAGGTCTTGGAAGCACAGAAAGCCCCTAACAAAAGGAACCCCAGGGTGACAACACAAAGACATATAATTAAAACAGCAAAGACAAAGGCTAAGAAGAGAGTATTGAAATCAGTAAGAAAGAAAACAGATTGCATATAAAGGAAACCCCATCAGGGTTTCAGAGGATTCTCAGCAGAAACTTTACAAGCCAGAAGGCAGTGGCATGAAAACCTTAATGTACTGAAGCAGAAGGACCTTCAACCAAGAATCCTATACCTGGCAAGATTATCATTTAAATTTGAAGCAGGGATTAAACATTTTCTAGATAAACAAAAGTTGAAGGAATTTACCACCACTAAACCAGCCTTACAGGATACATTAAAGGGACTGCTGAAGACAGCAATGTTCCTAAAGTTAAATAGCTTTCACCAGTGAAAAAAACTCATACTAAAGGTAGCAGACCAAATAATGACCAAGCAAGTATGAAATTAAACTAAAAGAAGCAAAATAAACTTTACACAAAATCAGTCAAGGGATACACAAAATATTAAGTGGTGTATTTTTTTACAACATTGAAATAGTGTATTTTTTTCCTACATATATGTACAACAGTAACAATATTACACACAGCAGTTAACAGTAGTATAACTTCATTCTGGTACCTGGACACGATTCCATTTTGTGTAAATATGTGGGAGGGGTCTTCACACACATTTACACTAAGCAATTCTCAGATACACCAGCAGGACATCTGAGATCTACACTCAGTTCTGATGGTAACTACATGGAGACAGCACCAGATTCCCAGGTTAAGGGCTCCATCCTACAAGACTGATTCCCCACTCCAGATGCTGGTCACAAGCCCGAGGCAGTACCTGTGCTTCTGACCTACCAGCTATAGATTGGACCTCCCCCTTAGATTTGATTAATTTGCTAGAGTGGCTCAAAGAACTCAGGCAAAAACATTTACCAGTTTAATAAAGGATACAAGTTAACAACCAGATGAAAGACATAAGGCAAGACCCCAAATAAAGAAGCTAGCCCTTGTGCAGCTTGGAGCCTGGCTCTAGCATGTGGAGGCATTGTGGTTCCCCAAGAATAGAAGATCTCTCTGACGAAGAAGCACGATGCAACGAAGCAGAGTGGGCAGAGAACGAGAAAGATAAGCTCTTCTCCTGGGTTTTTGTGGGGGCTTCATTGCATAGTCATTATTGATGAAATGGCCATTGGTGATCCAACCTCCAGCTGCCACCCCTGGGTAGGGGGTGCAAAAGTCTCTCATTAACATGACAAAGAACACCCATTTCAACTTTAAGACTCTTTAGTGTTTTCAGGAACTGTGGATGAAGACAAAATATACCTGAGAAATTATGTATTTTGTCATATGAATGACCAGATATGTACTCCTTATAACTCATTATATCACAGACATCTTATAAATAAAGTACAGAGGAGGAAGAAGAAAAAAAAGTACCTTCAGATTGTGTTTGAAATAGAGTAATCATCAATTTAAAATATTATATTGTAAAGAAGCTAACCTTGAACTTTTGGTAACCACAAAACTAAAGCCAACAATAAATACAAACAAAAATAAATAAATTTTAAAAAAAGAGAAAAATCCAATTACAACACTAAAGAAAACCATCAATAACAAGAGAAGAGTGTAAGACAGGAAGAAAGGAACAGAGAAGAGTAATAAAAACAAAGAGAAAACAACTAACAAAATGGCAATAAGTACATATCTATCAATAATTACCTTAAATGTAAATGGACTGAATGAACCAAGCAAAAGACATGGAGTGGCAGAATGGATAAAAAAACAAGACCCATCAATATGCTGCCTACAAGAGACTCATTTCAGATCCAAAGACATAAACAGACTAAAAGTGAAGGGATGGAAAAAGATATTTAATTCAAATAATAGGGAGAAAAACTCAGGATTAGCAGTACTTAGATCAGACAAAACAGATTTCTAAACAAAGAAAGTAACAACAAAGAAGGACATTACATAATGATAAAGGGGTCAGTCCAACAAGAGGATATAACCATTGTAAATATCTACACACCCAACACAGAAACACCTAAACATGTAAAACAAATACAAACAGAACTCAAGGAAGAAACAGACTGCAATACATTCATTTTAGGAGACTTTAACACACCAGTCACATCAATAGATTAAACAGACAGAAAATAAATAAGGAAACAGAGGCACTGAACAATTACATTAGATCAGATGGACCTAATAGACATCTACAGAACACCCCACATAAAAGCAGCAAGATACACATTTTTCTCAAGTGTACATGGAAAAGTCTCTAGACTAGATCATATATTAGGCCACAAAAAGAGCCTCAATAAATTCAAAAAGATTGAAAGTGTAACAAGTAGCATCTCAGACCACAATTGTACGACTAGAAATAAATTACACAAAGAAAACAAAAAAGCCTATAACACATGGAGACTAAAATCATGCTTTTAAATAATCAATGGATCCATGATCAAATTCAAACAGAAATCAAGCAATAGATGGAGACAAATGAAAACAAAACTACAACAGACCAAAATCTGTGTGTTGCTGAGAAGGCAGTTATAAGAGGAAAGTATACAGCACTATAGTCTTACCTCAAATAACAAGAAAAATCCGAAATAAACAGTCTAAATTCACAATTAAAGAAACTAGAAAAAAAAGAATGAATGAATCCGAAAGTTAGTAGAAAGAGGGACATAATAAATATTACAGTAGAAATAAATAGAGAAGAATAAAACAATAGGAAAAAAAACAATTAAACCATGAGCTGGTTCTCTGAAAAAATAAACAAAATAGATAAACCCCTAGCCAGACTTATCAAGAAAAAAAGAGTTGATACACATAAAGTCAGAAACAAAGGGATAATCACAATAGATAACACAAAAATACAAAGAATTATTTCATACAATTACATGTCAATCAATTGGACAATCTAGAATGGACAAATTTCTATAAAAATGCAACCTACCAAGATTGACCCCAGAAAGAAACAGGAAACATGAACAGACCAATTAACAGAAAAATCGAACTGATCATCAAATACTCCTAGCAAACAAAAATCCAGGCTAGAACAGCTGAATTCCACCAAACATTTAAAGTAGACCTAATACCCATCCTCCTTAAAGTTTTCCAAAAAGCAGAAGAGGGAATACTTGAAAACCCATCCTATGAGGCCAGCATCACTCTAATACCAAAACCAGACTCTAATACCAAAACCAGACAAAGGCATAACAAAAGAAAATTATACACCAGTATCCCTGATGAACAAAGATACAAAAATCCTCCATAAAGTATCAGAAAACCAAATTTTAAAAAAATCAGAAAGATCATGACCATGACCATATGGGATATATTCCAGGTTTACAAGGACGGTGCAATATTCATAAATCAGTCAATACCATACATCACATTTTAAAAAAAAGACAAAAGTCACATAATCATCTCAATAGATGCTGAAAAAGCATTTCACACGCTGAAAAATTCAACATCCATTCATGATAAAAAGTCTCAACAAAATGGGTTTGGAGGGTACATACCTCAACATAACAAAGGCCATATACTACAAACCCACAGCCAAAATCACACTTAATAGCTAAGAGCTGAAAGCTTTTCTTCTAAGATCAGGAACAAGACAAGGACGTCCACTCTCAACACCTTTATTCAACATAGTACTAGAAGTCCTAGCCACGGCAATCAGAAAAAGCAAAGAAATAAAAGGAAGAAGTTAAACTGTCACTGTTTGCAGATGACATGATATTATACATAAAAAACCCCAAAGATTCCACCAAAAAACTATCAGAACTACTAACAGGATTCACCAAAGTTCTAGAATGCAAAATTAATTCACAGAAATCCAATGTATTCCCATATACTAGCAATGAACTAGCAGGAAGAGAAATCAGAATAACACCTCCATTTACAATTACACTGAAAAAAATAAAATACCCAGGAATAAACTTAACCAAGGAGCTGAAAGACCCATACTCTGAAAACTCTAAGAAACTAATGAGAGAAATTAAAGACACCTGTAAATGGAAATCTATTCTGTGCTCATGGATAGGAAGAATTAATATTGTCAGAATGACCATCCTGCCCAAAGGAATTTAGAGATTGAATGCAATCCCTATCAAAATACCAACAGCATTCTTCAATAAACAAGAATAGATTGTTCTAAAATTCACATGGAACCACAAAAAACCCTGAATAGAAAAAGCAATGCTGAGAAAGAACAAAGTTGGAGAGATTACACTCCCTAACTTCAAGCTCTACTACAAAGCTACTGTAATCAAAACAGTGTGGTACTGGCACAAGAACAGACCCACAGATCAATGACGAATAAGAACCCAGATATAAACCCATGCATATATGGTCAACTAATATAAAATAAAGGAGCCATGAATTATACAATGGGGAAAAGAAAGCCTCTGCAACAACTGGTGTTGGCAAAACTGGACAGCTACATGTTAAAGAATGAACCTAGATTATTGTCTAATGCCATACACAAAAGTAAACTCAAAATGGATCAAAGACGCAACTGTAAGACATGAAACCTGACACTTTTCCAAAGAAGAAATTCAGATGGCCAACAGGCACATGAAAAGATGCTCCCTTGGCACATAGCCAAGACATGAAAGCAACCTAAGTGTCCATCAGTAGATGAATAGATAAAGAAGATGTGGTACATATACACAGTGGAATATTATTAAGCCATAAGAAGAAAACAAATCCTACCATTTGCAACAACAGGGATGGAGCTAGAGGGTATTATGCTCATTGAAATAAGCCAGGCAGAGAAAGACAAGTACCAAATGATTTAACACATCTGTGGAATATTAGAACAAAGCAAAAACTAAAGGAACAAAAGAGCAGCAGACACACAGAATCCAAGAATGGACTAAGAGTTACCAAAGGGAAAGGGACTGGGGAGAATGGGAGGGGAGGGAGGGAGAAAGAGGAAAAAGGGGATTTACGATTAGCACCCATAATGTAGGGGGTGCACAGAGAAGGCAGTACAACACAGAGAAGACAAGTACTGATTCTATAGCATCTTACAAAGCTGATGGACAGTGACTGTAATGCAGTTTTGGGTGGGGTCTTGATAATGGGGTGATTCTAGTAACCATAATGTTACTCATGTAATTCTACATTAATGATATCAAAAAGAAAAAAAAAAGACATGAAACCATAAAACCCTTCTAAGAAAACATAGGCAAAAATCTCCTGAACATAATATGAGCAATTTTTTTCTGGACACATATGCTTTCGGAGAAACCAAAAATGAACAAGTGAGACTACATCAAACTAAAAGGCTTCAGTGCAGCAAAGTACACCATCAGCTGGACAAAGGAAACCTAGAGTATGGGAGAATATACTCATAAATGACTCATCTGATAAGGGATTAACATCCAAGGTACATAAAGAGCAAATACGCCTCAACATCCAAAAAACAAACAAATAACATGATTAAAAAATGGGTGGAGGCAAACCAACAAGAAGGAAAGCTTTTCCACCTATCAATCGTACCAGCTCTGCAAACTATCTCTATCACCACGAAAAGGCAAAACTACAGGCAGACAAAGATCACAGAGACAACACCTGAGGAGACAGACCTAACCAGTCTTCATGAAAAAGAATTCAAAATAAAAATCATGAACATGCTGACGGAGATGCAGAGAAAAATGCAAGAGCAATGGGATGAGATGCAGAGAAAAATGCAAGAGCAATCGGATGAAGTCCGGAGGGAGATCACAGATGTCAGGAAGGAGATCACAGAAGTGAAACAAACCCTGGAAGGATTTATAAGCAGACTGGATACGATGCAAGAGGCCATTGAAGGAATACAAACCAGAGAACAGGAACGTATAGAAGCTGACATAGAGAGAGATAAAAGGATCTCCAGGAACAAAACAATACTAAGAGAACTATGTGACCAATTCCAAAGGAAAAATATCTCTATTATAGGGGTACCAGAAGAATAAGAGAGAGGATAGAAAGTCTCTTTGAAGAAATAATTGCTGAAAACATCCCCAAATTGGGGGAGGAAATAATCGAACAGACCATGGAAATACACAGAACCCCCAACAGAAAGGATCCAAGGAGGACAACACCAAGACACATAATAATTACAATGGCAAGGATCAAGGACAAGGAAAGAGTTTTAAAGGCAGCTAGAGAGAAAAAGTCACCTACAAAGGAAAACCCATCAGGCTAACATCAGACTTCTCGACAGAAACCCTACAGGCCAGAAGAGAATGGCATGATATATTTAATGCAATGAAACAGAAGGGCCTTGAACCAAGGATACTGTACCAAACATGACTATCATTTAAATATGATGGCAGGATTAAACAATTCCCAGACAAGCAAAAGCTGAGGGAATTTGCTTCCCACAAACCACCTCTACAGGGCATCTTACACGGACTGCTCTAGATGGGAACACTCCTAAAAAGAGCACAGAACAAACCACACAACATACGAAGAATGGAGGAGGAGGAAAAAGAAGGGAGAGAAGAAAAGAATCTTCAGACAGTGTATATAACAGCTCAATAAGCAACCTAAGTTACGCAGTAAGATACTACAGAGGCTAACCTTGAACCTTTGGTAACCACGAATCTAAAGCCTGCAATGGCAATACGTATATCTATCAACAGTCACCCTAAATGTAAATGGACCAATCAAAAGACACAGAGTAATAGAATGGATAAAAAAGCAAGACCCATCTCTATGCTGCTTACAAGAAACCAACCTCAAATCCAAAGACATGCACAGAAAAAAAGTCAAGGGATGGAAAACCGTATTTCAGGCAAACAACAGTGAGAAGAAAGCAGGCGTTGCAGTACTAATATCAGACAAAATAGACTTCAAAACAAAGTAACGAGAGATAAAGAAGGACACTACATAATTAATGCTAAAGGGCTCAGTCCAACAAGAGGATATAACCATTCTAAATATATATGCACCCAACACAGAGGCACCAGCATATGTGAAACAAATACTAACACAATTAAAGTGGGAAATACACAGCAATGCATTCATTTTAGGAGACTTAAACACACCACTCACCCCAAAGGATAGATCCACCGGGCAGAAAATAAGTAAGGACACACGGGCACTGAACAACACACTGGAACAGATGGACCTAATAGACATCGAAAGAACTCTACATCCAAAAGCAACAGGATATACACTCTTCTCAAGTGCACATGGAACATTCTCCAGAATCGACCACATACTAGGCCACAAAAAGAGCCTCAGTAAATTCCAAAATATTGAAATTCTACCAACCAATTTTTCAGACCACAAAGGTATAAAACTAGAAATAAATTCTACAAAGAAAACAAAAAGGCTAACAAACACATGCAGGCTTAACAACATGCTTCTAAATAATCAATGGATCAATGGACAAATCAAAAGAGATCAAGGAATATATAGAAACAAATGACAACAACAACACAAAGCCCCAACATCTCTGGGACGCAGCGAAAGCAGTCTTAAGAGGAAAGTATATAGAGATCCAGGCACACTTGAAGAAGCAAGAACAATCCCAAATGAATAGTCTAACATCACAACTATCGAAACTGAAAAAGAAGAACAAATGAGCAGAAGGAGGGACATAACAAAGATCAGAGAAGAAATAAACAAAATTGAGAAGAATAAAACAATAGCAAAAATCAATGAAATCAAGAGCTGGTTCTTTGAGAAAATAAACAAAATAGATAAGCCTCTAGCCCAACTTATTAAGAGAAAAAGAGAATCAACACAAATCAACAGAATCAGAAATGAGAACGGAATAATAACGAAAGACTCCACAGAAATACAAAGAATTATTAAAGTCTACTATGAAAACCATTATGTCAACAAGCTGGAAAACCTAGAAGAAATGGAGAACTTCCTAGAAAAATACAACCTCCCAAGACTGACCAAGGAAGAAACACAAAAGTTAAACAAACCAATAACTAGAAAAGAAATTGAAACAGTAATCAAAAAACTACCCAAGAACAAAACCCCGGGCCGGACTGAATTACCTCGGAATTCTATCAGACACACAGAGAAGACATAATACCCATTCTCCTTAAAGTGTTCCAAAAAATAGAAGAGGAGGGTATACTCCCAAACTCATTCTATGAAGCCAACATCACCCTAATACCAAAACCAGACAGAGACCCCACCAAAAAAGAAAATTACAGACCAATATCCCTGATGAATTTAGATGCAAAAATACTCAATAAAATATTAGCAAACAGAATTCAACAGTGTATCAAAAGGATCATACACCATGACCAAGTGGGGTTCATCCCAGGGATGCAAGGATGGTACAACATTCGAAAATCCATCAACATCATCCACCACATCAACAAAAAGAAAGACAAAAACTACATGATCATCTCCATAGATGCTGAAAAAGCATTTGACAAAATTCAACATCCATTCATGATAAAAACTCTCAGAAAAATGGGAATAGAGGGCAAGTACCTCAACATAATAAAGGCCATATATGATAAACCCACAGCCAGCATTATACTGAACAGCGAGAAGCTGAAAGCATTTCCACTGAGATCGGGAACAAGACAGGGGTGCCCACTCTCCACACTGTTATTTAACATAGTACTGGAGGTCCTAGCCACGGCAATCAGACAAAACAAAGAAATACAAGGAATCCAGATTGGTAAAGAAGAAGTTAAACTGTCACTATTTGCAGATGATATGATACTGTACATAAAAAACCCTAAAGACTCAACTCCAAAACTACTAGAACTGATATCGGAATACAGCAAAGTTGCAGGAAACAAAATTAACACACAGAAATCTGTAGCTTTCCTATACACTAACAATGAATCAATAGAAAGACAAATCAGGAAAACAATTCCATTCACCATTGCATCAAAAAGAATAAAATACCTAGGAATAAACCTAACCAAAGAAGTGAAAGACTTATACTCTGAAAACTACAAGTCACTCTTAAGAGAAATTAAAGGGGACACTAATAAATGGAAACTCATCCCATGCTCATGGCTAGGAAGAATTAATATCGTCAAAATGGCCATCCTGCCCAAAGCAATATACAGATTTGATGTAATCCCTCTCAAATTACCAGCAACATTCTTCAATGAATTGGAACAAATAATTCAAAAATTCATATGGAAACACCAAAGACCCCAAAGAGCCAAAGCAAATCCTGAAAAAGAAGAATAAAGTAGGGGGGATCTCACTCCCCAACTTCAAGCTCTACTACAAAGCCATAGTAATCAAGACAATTTGGTACTGGCACAAGAACAGAGCCACAGACCAGTGGAACAGATTAGAGACTACAGAAATTAACCCAAACATATATGGTCAATTAATATTTGATAAAGGAGCCATGGACATACAATGGCAAAATGACAGTCTCTTCAACAGATGGTGCTGGCAAAACTGGACAGCTACATGTAGGAGAATGAAACTGGACCAGTGTCTAACCCCATATACAAAGGTAAACTCAAAATGGATCAAAGACCTGAATGTAAGTCATGAAACCATTAAACTCTTGGAAAAAAACATAGACAAAAACCTCTTAGACATAAACATGAGTGACCTCTTCTTGAACATATCTCCCCGGGCAAGGAAAACAACAGCAAAAATGAGCAAGTGGGACTACATTAAGCTGAAAAGCTTCTGTACAGCAAAAGACACCATCAATAGAACAAAAAGGAACCCTATAGTATGGCAGAATATATTTGAAAATGACAGATCCGATAAAGGCTTGACGTCCACAATATATAAAGAGCTCACACGCCTCGACAAACAAAAAACAAATAAACCAATTAAAAAATGGGCAGAGGAACTGAACAGTTGTCTATAAAAGAAATACAGATGGCCAACAGACACATGAAAAGATGCTCCACATCGCTAATTATCAGAGAAATGCAAATTAAAACTACAATGAGGTATCACCTCACACCAGTAAGGATAGCTGCCATCCAAAAGACAAACAACAACAAATGTTGGCGAGGCTGTGGAGAAAGGGGAACCCTCCTACACTGCTGGTGGGAATGTAAATTAGTTCAACCATTGCGGGAAGCAGTATGGGGGTTCATCAAAATGCTCAAAACAGACCTACCATTTGACCCAGGAATTCCACTCCTAGGAATTTACCCTAAGAACGCAGCAATCAAGTTTGAGAAAGACAGATGCACCCCTATGTTTATCGCAGCACTATTTACAATAGCCAAGAATTGGAAGCAACCTAAATGTCCATCGGTAGATGAATGGATAAAGAAGATGTGGTACATACACACAATGGAATACTACTCAGCCATAAGAAGAGGGAAAATCCTACCATTTGCAGCAACATGGATGGAGCTGGAGGGTATTATGCTCAGTGAAATAAGCCAAGCGGAGAAAGAGAAATACCAAATGATTTCACTCATCTGAGGAGTATAAGAACTAAGGAAAAACTGAAGGAACAAAACAGCAGCGGAATTACAGAAATCAAAAATGGACTAACAGGTACCAAAGGGAAAGGGACCGGGGAGGATGGGTGGGCAGGGAGGGATAAGGGAGGGGAGAAGAAAGGGGGTATTAAGATTAGCATGCATGGGGGGGAGGGAGAAAGGGGAGGGCTGTACAACACAGAGAAGACAAGTAGTGATTCTACAACATTTTGCTATGCTGATGGACAGTGACTGTAATGTGGTTTATAGGGGGGACCTGGTATAGGGGAGAGCCTAGTAAACATAATATTCTTCATGTAAGTGTAGATTAAAGATTAAAAAAGAAAAAAGAAAGAAAAGGAGGGTTACTCCTTGATAGGATAAAACTAATGGTAAATCAAAAATTAATGCATGCTTTAAATATCCTTAATTTTGATCACTTAAAGGGTGTCAGATGATCAGCTATAGAGGTACACTTTTCTGATAATATTCCATTCTCTTAATAAAAAAAAAAAAAAAAAAGCAGTTCCTGTGTGGTGACCTCCATTGAGTTCTACACAATGGTATAAAGGGCATATCAAAGTATGGGCAAAGGGTCTGTCTGTTTTTATACAGAGGATGAAAGCCTAATTTGGCTACCCGGAAAATGAACTAAAATACGATATGAAGAAGAACTTCCAACATCAGCACTCTCTGAAAGACTCATACCAGAAGATGATCATCAAAAATCCTCCACAAAGATCCAGGCGATGCTGCAGTTGTAGCTGTATCCATCCCACCATTTCCTGGACTTGCCATTGGAATGAAGAAGGAGATATCTAAGCTGGCCTGTGCATACAGTAAAACAACAAATTTGACTGGATCTATACTGTTGGAACTCAACCAAGAATTAGGAGAAGTGCAAGTTGTGGCGCTCCAAAATCTTACAACTACAGACTATCTACGTTTAAAATAACATATGGGATGTGAATAGTTCCCAGAAATGGGTTGCTTTAATTTGTCTGATTTCTCTCAGACTGTTCAAGTACACTTGGACAATATCCATCATATCATAGACAAATTTTCACAAATGCCTAGGGTGCCTAAATGGTTTTCTTGACTTCACTGGAGATGGCTGGTAATTATAGATCTGTGTTGTTTATGTAACTGTATTCCTATTATGTTAATGTGTGTGCGCAAGTTAGTTAGTAGTTCAAAACCTAAACATGCTTAAGTTACTCTACAAGAAGATATGTCAAAGAAATAATCAATCCTCCCATATTTTCTTCCATATGCTACCTCTATAGCTTTTCTTCTTCCTTCCTAATTACAACCCTTAAATAGAATTCGTGCCTCATATCAAATTTACCGAGTATCATAATTCCTCCATGTGGTAAAGATACCTCAAGACAAATGCTGGGCATAGAAACCACAGGGCATAAATGTGTAAAGAAGTAAAAAGCTAACCTTTTCAAATAATATGGCTTCTCTCTCACTTATCAACTTTACATCTCCCTGTATGGCCCTGGAAGATGACTGGTTAGCCAGAGACGGGGTAAGATTCCTCAAGGGAGGAACAACCTAAGACAGGCACAGTCGCAAAGGGGCCATCAGGTGAGAAATTGGGGAATAACAGTGGAGAAGCTTAGAACCTCACCCCCACCCCCTGTGTTGAGAGAAAGCTTCTGCATCCATGGATGTTCTATTGCCCTTGTCTAGCTCGGATTAGCACATAGTCTACAGGCACACACCTGATCATCTACATTTGCTCTCTTACAACACTAAACTATGTTTTCTACCTTTATCTTGCATCTACCTACCACTTCAGCAGTTTACTAAAAATAAAAATAATAACAATAATAATAAATGGAGAAATTTGGCATCCACATATAAATCAAGTATAAAAATCAAACGAATATTCATATTTGACCAGATTGTTTATAGTTCATAATGCATGATCAGAACCGAATGTTTCTGGGATGAATGCCCTTGTACTGTTCACCATGTAAGAACGTATTCACTATGTATGAATTCATTCACCATGTAAGAACTTGTTCGTTATGCTTCAGAAGATTGGAGACTGATGAGAATTAGGATTGAGATGGATTAATGATTGTGCATTGAGCATTGACTCCCCTATACAGAATTTTATCGTTGTTAACAACCATTTGATCAATAAATATGAGAGATGCCCTCTCAAAAAAAAAAAAAAATAGAGGTAGAAAGGAGGGAGTCTTTTCAGCTGCTTGAAAAAAAAAAAAGTCAAGTTCCAAAACAGTATTTGTTTATGGTCCCATTTTTGAGTAAAAGTAAAAAAAAAGAAAAATTGGTGGAAGACCTAAACAGACTTTTCTCCAAAGAATAAATACAAATGGCCAACAGGCACATGAAAACATGCTCCAGATTGCTAATCATCAGGGAAATGCAAATCAAAACCACAATGAGATAATCACCTCACATCAGTTAAAATGCCACTATTCAAAAGACAAGTAATAAATGTTGGCAAGGATGCAGAGAAATGGGAATGCTCCTACATTATTGGTGGGAATGTCTGTCAATTGGTGCAACTGCTGTGGAAAGCAGCAGTAAGGAGGTTCCTCAAAAAACTAAAAATAGAAATACCATTTAATCCAGTAATTCCACATCTAGGAATTTACCTGAAGAAAACAAAATCCCTGATTCATATATGCACCCCTATGTTTATCACCACAGTACTTGCAATAGCCAAGATACAGAGGCAACCTAAGTGTCCATCAACAGATGAATGGATAAAGAGGAGGTGGTATATACATGCAATGGAATATTATTCAGCCATAAAAGGGAAACAAATCCTGCCATTTCAACAACATGGATGGATCTAGAGGTTTTATGCTCAGTTAAATAAGCCAGGCAAAGAAAGGCAAATACCTTATGCTTTCATTTATTTGTGGAATATAAACACAAAGCAAAACAGGAGGAACAAAACAGAAGTAAACTAACAGACACTAGGAAGTGACTAATGGTTACCAAGGGGGAGGTGTTGGGGCTGGTGTCAGGGGGAGAGAGGGAGGGGGTAAAGGGGCACAGTAACTTGCAATCACAATATAAGTTGGTCATGGGGACAGCAGTAGAGCATGGAGAATATAGTCCATGATTCTGCAAAATCTTTCTATGTTGATAGTAGCCACACTAGAAGGGGTGATGACTTGATAATATGGGTAATTGTTGAACCACATTTGAAACCAATATAAGATTGTCTATCAATGATACTTCAATTAAAAAAAGAAGATGCATATGATTTCATTCTAACAATAGGCCAAAAATTCAGCTCTCTACTTTTTGTCAACACACAGAAAGCACCATGATCCGCTGCATGAACCACACTGTCCTTAATGCAAAAATAAACCAGGTGCTAAGGAAAAGCACAGTCTTGATATTGAAGGCAAAGAATAAATTCTCCTTTGAGTCTTTCTAAAGAATATTCACACACAATGAACAATATATCCTTTAGGAATTGTGAAGAGTGATATAGGTGCATGTCACATACATTCCTTCCATGTGGAACAGTGACATAACACCTACATTCAGTTCAGTACAAGAAATTCTATAGGAGTAAAGAACACTATGACATGAGAATACACTTCTTTGGCCTTGCTTAATCTAGGAAAAGATTTTTAAGTATCTAGAGAGGAAAAGAATGATCCTTCAAGGCAATCCTATATATTTTTTCCTTCATAGTATATGAAAAGCACTGACGCAAATAAATTTGAGACTTCATGGTTTCTAACTAATATCTGTAAAAGTAATTCTCTCAAATTAAACACAACACAACATCCTCTAATGTTAAGAACTCATTATCATCTTATAAGCAAACAAAAGTACCTCTAATTCCCCTAGCTCATGTTCCCTTGTGGGAATACATCTGCTGGAGCCAGTTTAGTTTGTCTAACTGTGCTGCTCCCAATTCTGTGACATAAAATCAGTTTAAAAGGTCATGACTATCATTTGTTTCAATAAAAAGAATAGAAAACATTAGAGTATGTTAATATAGTAAGTATAAAGCAAGTTTATACCTGCTTGTGTATGTGCATGTGTGTGTGTGTGTGTGTGTGTGTGCATGTGCGTGTGTACCAGGTCATAACTAAAATGTGCTTTTTACTATAGATCACAAAAAGTTTGAAAACCATGTGCTAGTGACCACTCTCCACTACTGTAATTCATTCCTCTCCAAGGGAAAGACAGTGATTTGTCTAATTGTTAAGACAGAAATGAAAGAAATATGAGTACCTGAACATACCACTTTTTGATGTTCCTGCACTCAGAACACTTTTTCCTCAGGACACATATGTTCTCTGTGAAACTATGTTTTGTAGGCAGCCTCCTTTTAGAGAGAAGTCCCTGGTTTTTCAGCATTGCCTATGACTGGGTGTGACTGGGATCTGAATATAGATTAACAGGCCCATTTATCTTTGCATCTAAATTTTGTTCAGCAATTTGCTTCACCAGTACTAATGTTGACAGTTTTATCTGAGAAGCTCCTATGCCCCATCTGTTATTCGGATCTAATTAAAAGTATGAAGAGGCTGAAATCCAAATATGTAGAACATAGTTACACTTGTATATCTGAATATTGTTATGTCAGGTATTAGTATCCATTTAAAAAGAAAAAAGAAAAAAACTCAAAAAAAAGGAAAGGAAAAAATCTCAAAATGTAAAAAAGAGCATTTAATTTAAATAATACAATTTCCCAAACTCTCCAGGAGAATGAGTATTGCAAAATGTACTCCTAAATTATAGAATGATGTAACCTGGAGTACAGAGTTATCAGATCTAATATAGCTAAACATGAGGCATACATACTAAGAATGACAGCTTCAGTTTTTAAACAATTGTCCAAAGCCATTTTCTCGCACAATAATTAAACTTCAACTCAAGTGTGCAATACCTCCTACTTTATGACAATAAAACCAAATCATCTATAAAACTGTACTCCTGAGAGGAAGCAGTGGACTAAGGAATAAATGTGCATAGCTGATCCAAAAGTGAATCAAGTGATTTAAGTTAAAAAAAAAGGCAGAGACGCTAAAATAGACCCTTGTTTACTCAATTAAAATGATCATATGAATCATCACAAGGCCATTCCCACCAAACTGGATAATACTGCAAATTTAAGAGCTACTTTTAAAAAGTTAGCCACATAGAAATGATAGGATATTCCTCTGCCCCTCTTAACTGTGTGAATATTTCTATTGACACAAACACCACCAGTATGGAGTACAAAAATAGTCTTAGCATTGAAGTCAGTGTATGATTAAGCCACCACAATATTTCCACTTGAAATACCAAGACATCTGATTAAAAAACAATCAATCCAGGCTGCTGCATTATGTCTACACTAATTTTTTATGGAAGATAACAACATCCCTGCATATCCCAACAAGAGGAGCAGTTCCAGGAGATGCTGCTGCTTAAGCCACAGCCAAGCCTTTCAGTAAAGACTCAAGCTGAAGATTCAATAATGGAGTTCCTTTTCAAGTTACACATTGAGCTTTACACTTTTGAGGTAAATGAGGGACCCATTCCTGGGTCTAAGTAAAAGGGAAACCAGAGCCTCTAATCTAAAAGCTCAAAAAATTTAATAAGAAAACACTTTGGAAAGAAATGTCAAAAGAATTTTCCTGCTTAAAACTTTCCTATTTATTTTTCTTTCCATAAAGACACCTTTTCTCTTCCAGTCTTATAATTATTACACTTACAGTAACTTACCTGAAAAGAGAAACACCACTCTAATTTTGCAACCTTAAATACTTCAAACATTAACTTGCTATTTTTATCTGTTAACAACCTATGGAGATTAGTACAGAACCTCCTCAACTTACAATAGGGTTAAGTCCCAATAAAACCATTTTAAATTGAAAATATCCTAAGTCTAAAACACATTTAATATACCCAAACTACTGAACATCAGAGCTTAGCCTAGCCTATCTTAAACATGTTCAAAACACTTACATTAATCTACAGTTGGGCAAAATCGTCTAATACAAAGCCTATTTTTTATAATGAAGTTCTGAATATCTCATGTAATTCATTTTTAAGTGTATTGTTTATTGTAGTTGATATACAATATTACATTGGTTTCAAGTATACACCACAGTGATTCAACAGTTAGACAAATTAAAAGCTTCACCCCAACTAGTGTAGTTACTATCTGTCAACATAGAAAGATATATTATATAATAGATGTATGCAGGAGAAAGAGGAAAAGATGGCAGTGTGAGTAGTGTGGCAGAAATCTCCTCCCAAAACCAAATATATTTTGAAAATACAGCAAATACAACTATTCCTAAAAGAGTGACCAGAAGTAACAGTACACCAGTCAGTCTACATCTGGGAGAAGTCAACATCTCACAGAAAAGGGTAAGGTAAAAAGTCGTGACCCGATGGGATCCAAGCACTACCCACACCCCAGCTCACCAGCGAAAGGAAAAGAATCAGAGCGGGGAGGGAGTGGAAGCACAGGACTGCTAAATACCCAGCCCTAGAAATCTAACCTGGCAGCACAGACCCACATTGCATGATACTCTGGAGATTAGAAAAGCTGAAAAGCAAAGTCTGAGACTAATACTGAGAACAGGCTCCCAAAAACAGCTGCTTTGGTTCAAAAGAAAAGTAGGCAATTTAAAAGTCTTAAAGGGGTGAGGTTCTGGCCTTCCCAGAACAAAGATGGCAGTGTGAGAGATGAGAGAGAGAACTATTGCCAAAACCACAATATATATATAATATATATAGCTATAAAATATGAAAATATAGTTAATACAACTAATCCAAAAAGAGCAACAAGAAAGAAGGCTGCTTCAGACTGCATACAGCTGGAGAACAGAGCAAACCTCATGAAATAGGATAACGTACGAAAGCCTTGATCTGGTGGGACCCAAGTCCTTCCCCCACACGCTCACGGACAGGAGGAAGAGAAATGGAGTGGAGAGGCGGTGGAAGCCTAGGACTGCTGAACACCCAGCCCTGGAGATCTGCTTTGGAAGCACAGATCTACATTGCATGGTGCTCTGAAGAATAGTGGGGTTGGAAAGCTAAGACAGGCAGAATAGGTGAGAGACTAAGATTCCAGCCATTTGTGGAGGACAGGGAGCCACATCGAGCTGCTTTGAGACAAAGGAAAGGCAGGCGGTCTGAGAGGCTTCCTAGCAGCGAGAGGGCTGCTGAAGGGGCAGGGATTGCATGGAGCTTGCTGCTCAGGAGAAGGGATACGTGGACAAGGTTGGGTGCGCTCTGCCCAACAGCTGGGAACTTTTAGTAGCCCGCTGGCTGCCTACTCAGCCCCAAGGCTCCCCGCTGTAATACGCAGCCTGCTACACCTTCCTCTGGGCCTGCCAGCACAGGCTCACAAACCAGCAGTCCCTACCCTGGCATTAGGCCAGCCAGAGGGACACCCCACCAACAGCACCTACAGACACAAAGCACAGATGCTTATACCACTGGGCCCGGCCCACTTGTTCTGACAGTGGAGACAGGGACAGCAGCAAGGGAGCAAAGAACAGCCTTTCCTTCTCCCAGGGACCAGGGCCGCTCCCCTGAAATCCCTGACATCACTCCAGGGGCTGAGCAACTCCAGACAGTAGAGCTTCTGGGCACTAGAGGGCACCACATACAAATATGAAATGTCAAAGTAACCTGGATTAAATCAAAATTTCATCAACACCAGAAAAAGGCCCAAGTGAAACTAAACTCACCAATTTTCCTGAAGGAGAACTCAAAATAAAAATCATAAATATGCTCATGAACATAAAGAAAAATATTCAAAACTCAGGGATGAATTTAGGAAGGAGATTCAATCATTAAGAAATTCCATATGTGAAATGAAACATACAATGGAGGGATTTAAAAGCAGAATAGATGTAGTACAAGACACAGTAAATGGAATAGAAATTAGAGAAGAGGAATACAAAGAAGCTGAGGCATAGAGAGAAAAAAGGATCCCTAGGAATGAAAAGAACATTGAGAGAATTGTGTGACCAATCCTAATGGAACAATATTCACATTATAGGGGTACCAGAAGAAGAAGAAGAGAGAGAAAAAGTGATAGAAAGAGTCGTTGAGGAGGTAATTGCTGAAAAATTCCCCAATCTGGGTAGGAAGATAGTTTCTCAGGCCATGGAGGTGCATAGATCTCCCAAAACAAGGGTCCCAAGGAAGACAACACCAAAACACATAATAAATAATTTGTCAAAGATCAAGGATAAGGAAAGGCTATTAAAAGCACCAGAGAGAGAAAAAAGATCACATACAAAAGGAAAAACCATCAGGCTATCATCAGACTTCTCGACAAAAACTTTACAGGCCAGAAAGGAGTGGCATGATACATTTAATGCAATGTAACAGAAGGGTATCAAACAAAAAATAATCTACCCATCAAGATTATTATTTACATTTGAAGGAGGGATTGAACAATTTCCAGATAAGCAAAAGCTGAGAGAATTTAACTCCCACAAAACACCTCTACAGTGTATTTTGGAGGGACAGCTACAAATGAAAGTGTTCTTATAGCTAAATAGCTGTCACCAGGGGAAATAAAACCACAATAAAGAAAGTAGAACAATTAATTACTAAGCAGATGCAAAATCAAATCAACCACCCCCAAAGTCAATCAAGGGATGGACACAGAGTACAGAATAAGATACTTAATATATAAAGAATGGAGGAGGAGGAAAAAGGAGGGGAACAAAAAGAACATTTAGGTTGTGTTTGTAATAGCATACAAAGTGAGTTAAATTAGACTGTTAGATAATAAGGGAATTACCCTTGAACCTTTGGTAACCACAAATCTAAGGCCTGTAGTGGCAATAAGTATATACCTATCAATAATCACCCTAAATGTAAATGGTCTGAATGCACCAATCAAAAGACACAGAATCACCGAATGGATAAAAAAACAAGACGGGTCTACATGCTGCCTACAAGAGACTCACTTCAAACCCGAAGACACACACAGACTGAAAGTAAAAGAACAGAAAAAGATATTGCATGCAACTAATAGGGAGAAAAAAGCAGGAGTTGCAGTACGTGTTATCAGACAAAATAGACTTCAAAACAAAAAAAGTAACGAGACAAAGAACGACAATACATAATGATTAATGGGTCAGTCCAACAAGAGGATATAACCATTATAAATATCTATGCACCCAACATAGGATCACCTACACAGGTGAAACAAATACTAACAGAATTAAAGGGGGAAATAGAATGCAATGCATTCATTTTAGGAGACTTCAACACACCACTCACTCCAAAGGACAGATCAACCATACAGAAAATAAGTAAGGACACAGAAGCACTGAACAACATATTAGAACAGATGGACCTAACAGACATCTACAGAACACCCCATCCAAAAGCAACAGGATACACATTCATCACAAGTGCACATGGTATATTTTCAAGAATAGATCATATACTAGGCAACAAACAGAGCCTCGGTAAATTCAGAAAGATTGAAATTGTACCAACCAACTTCTCAGACCACAAAGGTATGAAACTAGAAATAAATTACAAAAGGAAAATGAAAAAGTCCACAGACACATGGAGCCTTAACAACATGCTCCTAAATAACCAATGAATCAATGACCAAATAAAAACAGACATCAGGCAATATATGGAGACAAATGACAACAATAATTCAACATCGCAAAATCTGTGGGATGCACCAAAGGCCATGATAAGAGGGAAGTATATTGCAGTACAGGCCCACCTTAGGAAAGAAGAACAATCCCATATGAACACTCTAAACTCACAACTAACAAAATTAGAAAAAGCAGAACAAATGAGTCCCAAAGTCAGTAGAAGGAGGAATATAATAAAGATTAGAGAAGAAATAAATAAAATCAAGAAGAATAAAAGAATAGAAAGAATCAATGA